>NC_057809.1:493778508-493788712 GCF_018294505.1 Triticum aestivum | reverse complement strand
GAGCTTTTTCTCCGGGGATCCCCACCCCACCGCCCAATGAACGCCCCCAACCGCCGGTGACTACCAACCAGAGGTCTCACTACTTCGAATACCCACCAACCACTAATTTATTACCATTTCTGTCCTTCATATACGCGCTGACGGGTGGGCCCTATGGTAATGTGCGCTGCTGAATGTGGACCGTTTAACTGGTCAATTGATCGTGTTATCAACAAATTACGGAGCTGTATGGTGAGCCAGTGACCGTATGATCACCCTAAAATGTACTCCTATTTTATTAACGCAGTACAGACTCAAACTACCATTTCTTTCTTTCATATACGGGCTAATAGGTGGGCCCCATGGTTACGCGCCCCGATGGTGCAACACTAGTTGCACCGTGTGGAACGTTTGACTGGTCAATTGATTGTGTCATCAACAAAATATGGAGTTGTACGGGTGAGCCAGTGACCGTATAATCATGATATGTACTTGTTTAACACGGTACAGACGCAAGGGCTCATATATACGCGCAAGCACTCACCGCTATAAGCGCACACACGCGAACCCTACCCCTATGAGCACCTTCGAGAGAGTGGGCCAGCATATATGATCTTGAGATTTTATGAAGTCACCATAGGTGCCTCGTAGTCGAGTGGAATGTCTCCTCCCACTGAACGTACATCGCCGGAAAATACTGAAATTAACATAAGATAAATGCGAGCACCGGGACTTTAACCTTGGTGGGCTCGAGAAACCACTATCCTCTAACCATCCAACCACATGTTGGTTAGCATGACAAAATGTATGTGGTGACCATGATGAGCTTATTCTGAAGTCCAGTGACCATATCGTGCTTTCGCTTCAAATACAATGACCTTAAGTGTCGTCAACAAAATATGGAGCACGCATCAAATGCAAAGTCCGTCAGTGTCATCAACAAAATATGGAGACGTATCGTGAGCTAGATACCGTTGTACTATTGTATATGCTTATTTTCTTAGTGTCCGATTGCGTGTGTGGTGTGGTGGGCACATCATTTCTAGTTGTGGTGGGTCAACATGAAGACTCATGGGTCGGTTCCATCCTGCGCCAGATATAGGTTGGACCGAGACGTGTTATACGAAGACCCATATGGAGGACTCGACGTACAACACGAAGCTACCAGAGTCGCGGAGGACTCTATCCCCACTGGTGATAAGCCGACTATATATGATTTGTAACCCTAGGCCCTTAGTATGTTATACAAGCTTGGGGGCTAGTTCGTCGATAGTATACACACACGCACAATGCTTGGTATTCACGTGTACTTTGTACACACCTATCGGTGTCAAAACCGGTGGATCTCGGGTAGGGGGTCCCAAACTGTGCGTCTAAGGCGGATGGTAACAGGAGGCAGGGGAGACGATGTTTTACCCAGGTTCGGGCCCTCTTGATGGAGGTAAAACCCTACGTCCTGCTTGATTTATTCTTGATGATATGAGTATTACAAGAGTTGATCTACCACGAGATCGGAGAAGCTAAACCCTAGAAGCTAGCCTATGGTATGATTGTATGTTGTCCTATGGACTAAAACCCTCCGGTTTATATAGACACCGGAGGGGGCTAGGGTTACACAAGGTCGGTTACAAAGGAGGAGATATTCATATCCGTATCGCCTAGCTTGCCTTCCACGCCAAGTAGAGTCCCATCCGGACATGAGACGAAGTCTCCAATCCTGTATCTTCATAGTCCAACAATCTGGCCAAAGGATATAGTCCGGCTGTCCGGAGACCCCTAATCTCGGACTCCCTCAGTAGCCCCTGAACCAGGCTTCAATGACGATGAGTCCGACGCGCAGTGTTGTCTTCGGCATTGCAAGGCGGGTTCCTCCTCCGAATACACCCCGGAAAAATTTGAATACAAGGATAGTGTCTGACCCTGCAAAATAAGTTCCACATACCACCGTAGAGAGAATAATATTTCCACAAATCTAATCTGCTGACACGTTTTGGCAACACGACGTTATGTCATGGCCCGATGATTATTCAAACCGTTTCCTTTAACTAGCCCCGCACATAACGCGAGGCAGTTTCTTGACACGTCTTTGTCAAAGCAGAGATCGTGTTCCCCTTATTATGGGATTCTCATCAATACGAGCATGGGTAACCCAACCATGCCTAGGACTCCTAGATTTTAGGTAAGTCCCAAATGGCCACGAGGAGGACGCTTGATATTCACCCTCTTTATAAAGGGTCAAGGCTTTTTACCTTTTCCCTCCCGTGCTCAATCGAATCCCTCCCCCGCCTCGAGTTCTAACACTCAAAGCCTAGGTCAGGTGTCTCGGATCTTCAATCATGTCCGGATCCAGCCTCCAGGGCCGGTGGATGCCCTCCTCCGTCACGGAAGAGGATATCAAGAAGTTAAGGGAGGCAAGATACCTGACCGCCGAAGTCTCACATCGGCTGCCCGCCCGAGGGTAGGTCATCCCTACTCCTGAACCCAATGAAGATGTCGTGTTCATCTCCCACTTCCTCCGAGGGTTAGGCCTCCCTCTGGATCCCTTCATAAGGGGTTTGATGTTCTATTACGGGCTTGATTTCCACGATCTAGCCTCGGATTCCTTTCTCCACATCTCAGCATTTATTGTCGTATGTGAGCCTTCCTCCGCATTACCCCTCACTTCGACCTGTGGCTCAAGACTTTTGATGTGAAGCCGAAGACGGTCGAAGGGCAGTATGCAGCGTGCGGAGGCGCATTAATAAGCAAGATTGCACGAGCTCCGTGGCCAAAAGGTTCCTTTCCAGAGGTGTCCGGATTATGGCAACGGGAGTGGTTCTACATCACCGCTCCCAGAAGTGCCAAGCGGGTAGCTTCCCCCACATTTCGCTCGGGCCCCCCACCACAACTGATGTCATGGATCAGCAGGGGGCTGAGCTAGGGTCCAGCCAAGGATGTGCCCATATTGCAGAGCCGCATCCGAGATATCTTCGAGGGAGATTTTGGTTTGGTTATGGTAATGCAAGTCATGCTGGTTCGTCGAGTCCAGCCATGCAAACGCCGGCCCCTCCGTATGTGGGAGTTCAACCCAGAAGGACCGCGACTATTCAGAATTTCCTCGGCATGACGCACGAGGAGATGTATAAATCATTCTTCGGAACCCAAATAGAGTGTCCGGATACCACCGAGGACGTGGGCCTGAGAAGCAACCGTACCGCCGACCAACTAAGTAATCCTTTAGCCGAACACACCGTCTTTCATTTACCACGACGTCATTCTGAGAAATCGCTCTTTGACCAGGACTGGCTAACAAAGGCGAAGATGATTCGGTGTTCGACCCCCCTTCCCGAGGGTTTGGAAAATCTTGTACTGGAAAAGATGCTCGAGCTAGCACCTTGCCCGGAGCCCTCAAAGGAAGATAAAGGGGGGAATAATGAGAGCGAGGGTGGGCCCCATCGCTACCAATTCCAACCGAGGGAATGAGTGTCCCCGTGAGGGAGGATAACCAAGGGGAAGATTCTGACCTTCTCTCGCTCCGGGGAAGGAAGAGGACTGCCTCTGGAGATCCAGAAACCAAGGCTTCCAAACGGGAGAAGGAGTCTCTGACAGAGGGTGCAACCTTGGGGGGTGCTTGCCGCACAAAGTCCGTGCGGGGATCAGCCCTCTAATGAGCCGTAAGTGATCAAAAGATACTTAATAGTAAAGATGTTCTACCTTACTTCCGAGGAAAATAACCAAAGCGTTTATCTTGCAGCTCGGATCTTAGCCCTTGTCAACAGAGCTCGTCTTCAGGGGACCTTCTTCCGGAGATGATGGAGAGCGAAACGCCTCCCCCGGACTCCCCTGCTCAAGAAGCGGGCGACCTTGAAGTGTCGTCACGGAGGGCCTCTCCGGATCCGGTGAGGCCAAAATATAATCCTATAGTCACCTGAAGTCCCCACCATCCGGCTCTTGAAGAGAGCAAACAAAGGAGTCTGGCGCCGTCTGGTATGCGGTCGGACGCACTGAGGGATATGCTAAAGCGAGCGACCATCTCGGAAGAACACCGTACGTTGATGGGTACGGTGATGGAAAGGATTTCGTCCACCGAAAGCGGGTTGCATGACGCCTTTATGAGTCTACTGACGGGCTTTGAGGTACATAAAATGATATACATTTGTGATAGTACTGCACTTTTTTAGGTGTGCCCTGTGTAGATAGTAGCCCCTGAGACTCTGGTTGTTGTCGAGAGCGGCGACAAACAGAGGATCGTAGTCCAATGTAATAACCAGACTGCTTTTATGTGCAGGTGGTGGAAGCTCCGGTGGCTAGCCGGAATGAAGAGTTTACCAAACTAAAACAGCAACTGGATGCAGCGAATGCCGACATTGAGCTTGTTAACAAGCGGCTTGACGAGCCACAGGGTAAGTGATGTTTTTTGGTGAATGTCACATAGTAAGAGCAGCGTGATGCCAGTATCTTTAATATGTGTTGACTGCAGATGGAGCTGTCACTGTGGAGACCCTTTGGGCGAAACTTGCCTGAGCCAAAGAACAAGCAAGGAGTAGTAATGCAGCTACTTTGAAAGCGGTCAAAGAATTAAGAGCCGAAAAGGCCGCGCATTGCGAGAGCAAAGAGAAGATGGCCAAGATGGCTGTAAAGTTAAAAGACACTGCCGACCATTGCCAATTCCTTGAAGAAGAAAACCAAGCGAAGGCGACGGACCTTCGAAAAGGACACGATGGCGGCCAAAGACACCCGCTCTGCCATGAGGGTGAAGAAGGAAGACCTGCGTGAAGCTGGTGATATTGTGGCTGGGAAGCCCTTTTTGCTGCGGAGGAAGTTCGGAGATCCACGGTATGCTCCTCTGGATCGGCTGTGGAGTTCGGCAGACGCATATCTGGATTTGACGGCGAGTGCTGTCGATACGGCCAAATACTTCCGAGATCAAACAGATCGTGAAGTGGACAAGCTATTCTGGTTGCAGTTTAATGTTCCAGAGCGTCTGCTTCCACTAACTGATCAGCTTGCCAAATGGGCCGAACTCAATACATTGTCCGGACTCGCCATGAGGTCCGTCGTAGATCATCTGTGGCCGGAAAAGCCGAAGCCGAACATCTATTTTAGCTTAGTGCAGCAGTTCCTTGGTGCGGTGCCACGCATCAATGCGATGAAGAGGTCGGCATGGATAGAAGGCTCACGGATGGCCTTTGCCCGTGTCAAAGCATACTGGGCGGAGATGGATGCTACCACTGTTGCGGCACAGGGTTCGGCCATAGGCCGAGTGGCTGCCGAGCACTATTTTGAAGAAGTTCTTGAGGGTGCTTGTTTGATAGAGGCCCAGTGCTCGAAGAATATTATGTTTGAGTGACATGTATTCCCATTGTAAAAACAATGTTTTATTGAATTTATCACGGCTGTATTTATACTTGTGCCCGAAAGTATTGTGATGCCTCCTGTGCGGCCATTTATGTATATATGTATATAACCTGAAAGATTGCAGTCGTCGGCTTCAGCCCCCACACATATAATGCGGGGGTGTTCGCAGAAGACGCGTGTTCACACTTAATCCAACGTCTTGGTCCTAATAAGGAGGTGATAGCGCAACGAACTAGGCAACCGGACTATAATGCTTTAACACTTTCACTTAGCCATAGGAGTTTGACAGTGGGGCTACTATATAGCCCCTGGTGGCTCCGCACTCACCCGAATTCGGGGTGTGTACATGCCTGGACAGAAAATGGCCCTTCGTTAAGGCAGAGGAATTCTAAGACTCCGATAGGTCATCGAGTGGTTGACCAGTCTCGCGCTATATCATGACAGTCAGTTTTCGGATTTCTCTACTGAGGTGCTCGTCCGGATGAACCAGGGCACAATCGTAGTAGTTCTCCTGGTGCCTCCTTAGCCGGTAGAGCGGAACGTAAGGCAGCAAAAAATAGGAGCCGGGCAAACCCAACATTTGACCAAAGACATGATTCGGAGCTGATGCATATAAGGCCAAACTCGCGACGCCAAACACTCCCTAAGGTATTCGGTCTTTATGGTGTAAACCGGGCCTAAACAGTGCCCTTTGTAAGAAGCCCCTAGTGTCCAGGTACGTGCATTGTTCTGGCGTGGCCACATGTCAAGACGTCAGCATCCTTCTCAATTGTACTGAGAATCCGAGGGATGTGCATCAACAAGAGACAGTAAAAAAGGTTGATGCATGGTCTTAATCTAAAAAGAATCCTTTGAACGGGTCCCTGCTGCATGTCTACGCCTGTGTCTCCGTTGTGCGTATCCTGGACGGGTGTAGCACGATGTTCATCTGTAAAAGAGAGGAACTTGAGGTGAAAAGTTGTCGTGCAAAAAGGTAGGTTTAAAGAAACTATGTACAGTTCAAGATGAGTAAAAATTGCCACTTGTATGCACGTGTTGAGCCCCTTGTATTTGTAATAGGGGTGTGGTCATCAAACCTGTATGAATTACATATAGCAGCGCCGGACTCGTCTAACTGTGTCCGTGGTCTTGACACCCTATCGAGTGCTTTAGTTGGTGAGGCCGTTTTAGTGTGCGGCTGCCAAGGCAGCCGCACTCTTTTCAGCACGCAGGGATCGCTCAATATCTCCCTTTACTGTAATGATGTCGCGTGGACCGGGCATTTTAAGCGTGAGGGAAGCGTAATGCGGTATTGCGTTAAAGCGAGCGAAAGCTTCGCGTCCAAGTAGGGCTTGATAGCCACTTTGGAACGGAGCAATGTGGAAGGTTAAATTTTCACTACGGAAGTTGTCGGGGAAGCCGAATATAACCTCTAGTAGCAGGGAGCCCGTGCAATGAGCCCCTGGGCCTGGCGTTACTCCTCTAAAGGTAGTATTGCTGTGGCAAATTGTCGTTGGGTCTATCCCCATTTTGCGGACTGTGTCCTGATATATCAGGTTTAAGCTGCTGCCGCCGTCCATCAGGACTCGTGTGAAGTGGTATCCATCAATTATTGGATCTAATACCAAAGCAGCCCATCCTGCGATCCAGATACTTGCTGAGTAATCCTGATGGTCGAAGGTGATCGGTTGAGACGGCCAGTGGCAGAACTCCGCGGTGATAGGCCCTTGGGCATGTTTTGCTGGGAGTGCCGCTTTGCTTCTCCCCTTTATCACGTGTAACACATTTACTGTTTTGACTTCTGGTGGAAATTTCTTCTGTTCCCCAGTGTTTTGCTTGCGAGGCTCATCCTCGTCTTCGCTTGGTGTATCCTGCCCCTTATGTTCGGTGTTGAGCTTGCCAGACTGCTTGAAGACCCAGCATTCTCTATGGGTATGATTTGCAGGTTTATCTGGGGTGCTATGGATCTGACATATTTGGTCCAAGATTTTGTTTAAGCTGGACAGTTCATCTCTGGTGCCTTTGGGGGGCGGCTTTTGCTGACCTGGCCGAGAGCTTCTGAATCCGGCGTTTACCGCCGTGCTCTTCGGGCTGTCTTCTTTATTCCGGCGCTTATTATTTGTACTGCGTTGTGATTTTCCGTTTCCATCTCTGACTTCGGATGTACTTGGGTCACTGGTGCTGCATCTAGCTAGCCAGCTGTCCTCGCCCGCACAAAAGCGGGTCATGAGGCTTGTTAATGCTGCCATTGTTCTCGGCTTTTCTTGGCCGAGGTGTCTGGCAAGCCATTCGTCTCAGACGCTGTGCTTAAAGGCTGCCAAAGCTTCGGTGTCCGGACAGTCGACTATTTGGTTCTTTTTAGTAAGAAACTTATTCCAAAGCTTTCGGGCTGACTCTCTGGGCTGTTGAGTTATATGACTCAAACCGTCCGCATCCAGAGGTTGGACATAAGTTTTTTGAAAATTTGCCTGAAAAGCGTCTTCAAGCGCTTCCCAGTTTCCAATGGAGCTTTCGGGGAGGCTTTTAAGCCAGTCCCGGGCTAGCCCTTTGAGCTTGAGGGGTAAGTACTTGATGGCGTCGAGATCATCTCCTCGAGCCTTATGGATATGGAGGATATAATCCTCAATCCAGACCCCAGGGTCTGTTGTTCCATCGTATGCCTCTATGTTTACGGGTTTGAATCCCTCTGGAAATTCATGGTCCAGCACCTCATCGGTGAAACATAGGGGGTGTGCGGCACCCCTGTATCTGGGTGTACCGTGTTGTTCGGATGTTTGTTGTGTTGCATCATATGCTGGAGCGCGCTTGCGGGGTCCATAAATGGATCTGGTTGCGCCGTCCTTTTGATGCCAGCCCTCGCGTGGATCGCGTATGGGCTTATGTGCGGCATTGTTCACCGCTTTATGTTGGCCGTGAGGTCGTCTATCCGGCCGGATGGCCATTTTAATTTTTGGTTGCGGGGGATCTAAGGCCTCCTCATCGAATTCAGGTAGCAACTTCCATTTCGGGTAGCTCTTGGAGTGGCGATTATCACCGTACTTCGCCACTGTGATGAGTACTTTACTCCATTTGGTTCTGAGTGTGTCTTGCGCAGCCTTGAGCCTTTGCTTCTGCTTTTTTAGACTCCTCGCGGTGGCAACAAGCCTTTGATGGGCATTCTGTTGCTCCGGGTGTGTGTCCGGTGTGATGTCGTCCGGATTATTATCTTTGACAGAGTCGGGTTGTTCCGTTTGATTCTCTGTGTTGCCGTGGTCCGGTGATTGTTCACCCTTCTCTAACGCTGGGTCTATATGATCGTTGCTTCTGCCGAGGCGGGATTTGGGGCGACGCTTATGTCGCCGCTTTAACTGCTTCTCGAGGGGACAACCCTTCGTTGCAGTCTTCTGTTCCTTGTCGTCATTTTCTTTTGGTGTATCCACCATGTATACATCATGTGATGAAGTTGGCATCTGGTGCCCTGTGGGCAGTGGTTCCTCTTCGTCTCCCGCATCGTCGTCCATACCATCGATGTCTTTGGAGTCGAAGTCGAGCATGTCGGTTAAGTCGTCGATAGTGGCTACTAAGTGGGTGGTGGGTGGGCGGCAAATTTCTTCGTCATCCGTATCCCAATCCTGCCGTACATAGTTCGGCCAGGATCCTCCTGACAAGGAGAGAGACCTTAATGAGTTCAGTATGTCGCCAAAGGGAGAGTGCTAAAAAATATCCGCGGAGGTAAACTCCATGATCGGCACCCAATTGGATTCGCTAGGAACGGGCACAGGCGGTTCAGAGTCCATGGCTGGAGAAGGATCCGACAGTTTGACAACATGGCTCTCATGAAGGGTAAGGTCGATATTCGGCTCGATTGCCGCTGAGGATAAGGCCTCCATGGCGGGGTCCATCCACCCGTCCATGGACGGCGCAACTGGCTCCGAATTGAGGGTCGGAACGGCTGCCGGTGCGATCTCCCGAACACTGTCCGATGGTAGAGCTAAATCGTACTCATCGTGACTGTGTGATGCACAAGGCGGAGGCTTGAATCCGTCGAAGATCAAGTCTCCATGGATATCATCTATGTAGTTTAAGTTTCCAAACCTAACTCGGTGGCCAGGGGCGTAACTTTCGATCTGCTCCAGATGGCCATGCGAATTGGCCCGCAGTGCGAAGCCGCCGAACACAATGATTTGTCCGGGGAGAAAAGTCTCACCCTGGACTACATCGCTATCGATGATCGTAGGAGCCATCAAGCCTAACGGCGATGACACAGAGGAACTCTCAATGAAAGCACCAATGTTGGTGTCAAAATCGGTGGATCTCGGGTAGGGGGTCCCGAACTGTGCGTCTAAGGCAGATGGTAACAGGAGGCAGGGAACACGATGTTTTACCCAGGTTCGGGCCCTCTTGATGGAGGTAAAACCCTACGTCCTACTTGATTTATTCTTGATGATATGAGTATTACAAGAGTTGATCTACCACGAGATCGGAGAGGCTAAACCCTAGAAGCTAGCCTATGGTATGATTGTATGTTGTCCTACAGACTAAAACCCTCCAGTTTATATAGACACCGGAGGGGGCTAGGGTTACACAAGGTCGGTTACAAAGGAGGAGATATTCATATCCATATTTCCTAGCTTGCCTTCCACGCCAAGTAGAGTCCCATCCGGACACGAGACGAAGTCTTCAATCCTGTATCTTCATAGTCCAATAGTCCGGCCAAAGGATATAGTCCGGCTGTCCGGAGACCCCTAATCCCGGACTCCCTCAACACCCCTATCACTAATATACAGTACCAGGGGTAGGCTCTTTCTTCAACTGCAAGGGTCCGATCCGAATTAGGGTAAAACTTTGCCTCGTATTACCATCCAGCCTAACAGCTAGGGATATCCTACTGAATGATATGATGAAATCATATCTGCCAACTACTAAGAGA
>NC_057809.1:493594055-493778184 GCF_018294505.1 Triticum aestivum | reverse complement strand
CGATGCATATAAAGTGTGTGCACTTATGCGTTAGATAGAGAGATATATAACACGTTTGTGAGAACGGGGCGAGGCATAGTGCATCTACGTGTAAAAGGCGGTTCTACGCATTAAATTAAAATATAAATGGCATTATTATTTTTGGATGAGATCATGAATTTTGCAAATTGCGTATGGACGAAAATCGGTCTATCAGACACCCATACTCTATTGAATTCTAGCATGTGCATGTGTTTATTTCATACTATCGATCCATAGAGTGAGAGCGGTTCGAAATATAGGCAATGGATGCTTTTGCAATTCATATATAAACATTAATTAGTGCACTCTATGTTGTTAGTGTGAAGCACTTTATACATTTGTCACTTGCATGGATACATTCCAAATTGCTAGCTACGAAATAGAATACATGCCGAATTCAACATAAAGGGGGTTTCGAAGATTCGAATTCATAGGAAGTGCATTCATCTATTTGAACCCGAGATAATGGCATTTGTAAATCAGATGTAAAAGGGGGCATCAATCTTTGTTGTGAGTTCGAACATGCTATATATATTCATATGCATATCTAACTTTTTTTTGCAACCAAGGAGATTATATCTGGAACCATGCATGAACTGAGGTAAGTTGCACATTTTTTAATATATACTCGTGTACAATGTATATTCAAATGTACCCCCTCCATTCCAAAATAATCGTAGCTTTAGGATTTTCAAGAGTAAAGATTTGTGAAGTTTGACAAATCCTAAAAGTTCAATTCAAGAGAACCGAAAACGTTAATGCTTATGCTCCCAAATATTGAACGAAGCACCAAATAGGCCTCTGGTCACCCAAAACCGCGCGAAACTAATGTTTTGGTGGTAGGAAATTACTGTCCTGACTCTGGCCCGTGTAGCCTATCGTCTCGATGTCTAAAGGTGTAAACCGGGGTAGGTTTGTAACTTCACCAAGACGCCAGTCTCAACCGCCTCCGAGAAGCATTCATACGCCGTGGGCGCCTACCCATGTGCTCGGTCGAAATCTATCCCCCCACATTTGGGACACCTGCCATGACTGTCCTACCCCCAACCCACAATATGTCCGAAATTTTAGATGGGGGCAAAGTTTGCAACTTTCCCCAAATTTCAAACAAGCGCGTCTCAAACCGAAACATTGTTCCCCCTTAGTTCCCTGCCTCCCTCCGTTTCCTCATTCATACTCCGTGGGTGCAAAAATGCCCTCTCCACCAGCCGCGAAACCCCAGCCTCCTCCGTACTCCACCCCACAGCGGCCAATCCACCGCCGCCCTCCTCCATCACGCCGGAGCCGGTACCCCGACGTTGTTGTCCAACGCAACCGCAACTGCAACGCCCTCAAGGACTTAGCAGCTGAAGTCGAGGCAAAGCTGCCTCCACGATGCCGACACCGACGTGCGCCGTACCATAACCACTCCGACCATGCCGTCCTGCGCCTCACTGCTGCGGCTCCACTGTCGCAACTGTCCACCGCACCAGAGCTGTTCCTGCTACGCCGTCGTTCGCCACCTCGGATCTGCTTCCCCGCCGCCGACAGACGGCCACCGCACCACACTCAACAACTTGGCCATGGGTTCGTCCAAGGCTGCACCGTCCTCCACAACTTCTGGTTTCCAGCGAACAATAAGAAGATCGTCGGAAAAACAGAAGGAGGACACAGCACTGCCAGCAGAAAGAGGTACACCTCTTCCCTTATTCGTGCAAATCTTATGTCTCCGCTCACACTGTATTCATCCCACGAAAGAAACTAGTTGAGCGCTTCTTACTGCATCTTCTTCGTGATACTAAATGCATAAGGTTTCCTCCCTTTTACTATTTCACCTTTGCTAGAGGTCAGTAGCCCGCCTGGATTTCAATTTAGGGTCAGTCGAACGGCAATTAAAAGAAGCAGCACCTGCTTAGGCGCACGGAGCACCTAGTCTGCCTGTTCCCCGGGGAAGCGGCACATCGGTGTCTATCATAGGGGTGTGGGGCGCAAGAGCTGCTTGCGCCCGATCTGGAGGTCAGCAGGGCTTGAATGGATGGCCGGGGGGGGTGCCAAGCACGGCGGTGCGGTGAAGTCGAGGGGAGGGCGCAGGCAGGGGAGGAATACTGGGCCGATGGTCGCTGGCGTTTTGAGGAAGATCGTCAACACTGACTGGCTAGAGGGATATGAAGGCGATCTGCCCGTTCTTTGTACATTAAACGGTGCAGAAAAAATGGACTGACTTATTTGCTTTCAGTCGACTATTATTTTCATAGAATCCTGTAGTAATTTAGTGTGCCATGCATGTTGTAGAGCTATCATATGTCTCCCGTCATTTATTTCTCACCGACCTGCTATCTGCTACCTTTACACTGTACTAGTTGTGCACACACTTCACCCATACTCACACTATTGTTTTTTATGCATGGGTATTTCAGACTCTGAGGCAGTGTTGATGAATGCAGAAAAGAAAAGACACAAGTCGCTCCGGTGTAATTCGAAGATAAGCACTAAGCGTTTCAGCACTCTAATGGGTGCAGTGTCAGCAGTTGGAGACAGTAAACGTAGCTCTGCAGTTGATGATCTCAATTGCCACACACAACCATCCCAGGTGCTTGCTTTAACTTCGCACTGTCAAATGTGGTTGCATGTTGCATATGGTGTTTAGCTTGTATTGCTTCCAATTTGGTTAAATTGCATCTGCTTACTTTACACATTATACCTTTGATAATGACATGCCTTCCTATTTTTGATACATACTACATATGTCTATTAACCATGTTTGTATATCGAACTAATGCTCTTTTGTATCCCTCGCCTATCACTTATGATGAGACAGTCACCCGATTGGGTTACTGTGAGACGCCCTACTCATTTAAAGAGTGCAATGTCATCCTCCCCACATGATTCTCAAGAAACAGCAAGGCTAAATGAAGATAGTCAACGTAGCTCTCTAGTTGATCACTGCAATTCCCCCACACCACCATCGCAGGTGCTTACTCTTACTTGGCAGTGTGATATGTGGTTGCATGTTGCATATGGTGTCTACCTTGTAATGTTTCTAATTAGGGTAAATTGCATCTGCTTAGTTAACACATTATACCTGTGAATATGACATGCCTTCCTGTTTTTGGTACATACTACGTCTTTCTATTAACCATGTTCTTACATCAAACTACTTTTCTTGTGTATCCCTCATCAATGATCCTAATTTGTTAAATTGCATCTCCTTAGCTTACACATTATACATGTGAATATGACACGCCTTCCTGTTTTTGGTACATACTACATCTGCCTATCACACCATGTTCTTACATCAAACTACTGTTCTTGTGTATCCTGCGTCTATCGCTTATGATGAGACAGTCACGCGCGTGGGTTAATATGAGACGTAATACTCTTATAAAGAATGCAATTTCATCCTCTCCACATGATTCTCAAGAAATAGCAAGCCTAAATGAAGATATTGAACGTAGCTCTGTACCTGAAGACCGCACTTCCCCTACACCACCATCACAGGTGCCTGCTCTAACTTCGCAGTGTGATATGTGGTTGCATGTTGCATACGGTGTCTAGCTTGTAATGCTTCTAATTAGGGTAAATTGCATCTGCTTAGTTTACACACTATACCTGTGAATATGACATGCCTTCCTATTTTTGGTACACACTACATCTATGTGTTAACCCTGTTCTTACATGAAACTACCTCTCTTCTGTATCCTGCATCAATCACTTATGATGAGTCACCTTTATTCGTTGCATATTGCATATTATTTCTAGCCTGTTGCCATGTATTGCTTCTAATTTGGTCAAATACATTTGTTAGGTCACCCTTTTAATTTGGCAGAGTGATATTGGTTTCATCTTTCATATGGTTTCTAGCTTGCATCGATTCTAACAAGTTCAAGCACCTTGTGCTTAGTTTACACTTTATACATCATACATGTCAATATGTCACGCCATCCTGTTTTTCATACATATTCCATCCTCCTATCATGCGGCTGCCTTACATGAAAGTAGTGTTCGTCAGTATCATGCATCAATGAGTTCTGAAGAGCAAAATTTATTCCCTTTTTCTTGTGGGTTTGACTTGACAAGGCAAAATCAAGAAAGAGGAAGGAAAAGAGTAAGGAAGGCGATGATGGTGGTCCTCTGCAGCAATGTAAATGGAGCATC
This sequence comes from Triticum aestivum, assembly GCF_018294505.1. Taxonomy (NCBI): domain Eukaryota; kingdom Viridiplantae; phylum Streptophyta; class Magnoliopsida; order Poales; family Poaceae; genus Triticum; species Triticum aestivum. Next base: position 493,774,029 of record NC_057809.1, on the reverse strand, counting down.
TGTACCGATTCTCCTTGTAGTGATAGTGCATTACAAGGTCCAGGTCTCCACTCCCCTACTCCACCATCCAAGGTGCTTGCTCTAACTTGGCAGTGTGATATCTGGTCGCATGTTGCATATGGTGTCTAGCTCGTATTGCTCCTAATTAGTGTAAACTGCATCTGCTTAGCTTACACATGATACATGTGAATATGACACGCTTTCCTGTTTTTGGTACATACTATATCTGTCTATCACACCATGTTCTTACATGAAACTACTCTTCTTGTGTATCCTGCATCAGTCACTTATGATGGGACACCTTTAAGTTGGCAGTGTGATATTGGTTTGCGTCTTGAATATGATTTCTAGCATGTATTGCTTCTAGTTTGATGAACACCACCTATGACGAGACAGTTTTAACTTGGCAGAGTGATATTGATTGCACCTTCCATATGGTGTGTTGCAGTGTTTCTAATTTGTTGAAGTTCCTTCTGCTTAGTTACCACATCATAGGTGTGAATATGTCAAGCCATCCATTTTTTCGTACATATTCCATCCTCGCATCATGACTTTGCCTTTCATCAGAGTAGTGTTCGTCAGTATCATGCATGAATGAGTTCTGAAGAGCGAATGATATTCCTTTTTCTTGTCGGTATGACCTCACAATGCAAAATCAATAAAGCTGAAGGAAATTGGCAAGGCATTGGATGATGGTGGTCCTTCCGAGCAACTGAAACGGAGGTTCTCTACAGATTCTACTCCGCCATCCTCCCAACAAGATTCGCAAGACAACGCAAGGCTAGACAGTCAACGTAGCTGTGTAGATGATGAGCACATCTCCCCTACTCCACCATCACAGGTGCTTGCTCTAACTTGGCACTATTATATGTGGTTGCATGTTGCATATGATGTCTAGCTTGTATTGCTTCTAATTTTGTTGAATTGCATCTGCTTACTTTACACATAATGCCTGTGAATATGACATGTGTTCCTGTTTCTACATCAGACTACTATTCTTGCATATCCCGCATCAGTCACTTATGATAAGGCACCTTTAAGTCGCCACTGTGATACTGGTTGTGTCTTGCATATGATTTCTAGCATGTACTGCTTCTAATTTGTTGAAATGCCATACAGTTTGAACTTGGCAAAGTGATATTGGTTGCATCTTTCATATGGTGTCTAGCTTGCAGTGCTTCTAATTTGTTGAAATGTCTTATGCTTAGTTACCACATCATAGGCGTGAATATGTCACACCATCCTGTTTTTCATACATATTCCATCCTTGCATCATGTGTTTGCCTTTCATCCGAGTAGTGTTCGTCAGTATCATGCATGAATGAGTTCTAAAGAGCGAATTTTATTCCTTTTTCTTATCGGTTTGACTTCACAATGCAAAATCATTACAGCTGAAGGAAATTAGTCCGGCAGTGGATGATGGTGGTCCTTTGGAGCAACTCAAACAGGGGGTCTCTACAGATTCTACTCCGCCATCCTCCCAACAAGATTCGCAAGACAACACAAGGCTGGACAGTCAACGTAGTTGTGTAGATGATGAGCACATCTCCCCTACTCCACCATCATAGGTGCTTGCTCTAACTTGACACTATTATATGTGGTTGCATGTTGCGTATGATGTCTAGCTTGTATTGCTTCTAACTTGAATTGCATCTGCTTACTTTACACATAATGCCTGTGAATATGACACGTGTTCATGTTTCTAGAACATACGTGTACATGATGAGCGCATCTCCCCTACTCCACCATCACAGGTGCTTGCTCTTACTTGGAACTGTTATACGTGGTTGCTTTTCCGTATGATGTCTAGTTTGTATTGTTTCTGATTATGTTGAATTGCATCTGCGTAGCTTACAACTTATACCTGCAACGATCACTTACCCATAAGACACATTTAACTTGGGACTGTGATGTAGGTTGCATCTTGCATTGTCTTCTAGCTTGTACTGCTTCTAATTTCTTGGAATGGCACTTACGACGAGACACTTTTTACCTGATAAAGTGATATTGGTTGCATGTTCATATGGTGCCTAGCTTTCATTTCTTCTAATTTTGTTGAAATGCCTTCCGCTTACTGTTTTTTCATACATATTCCATCCTCCTATCGTACGTGTGAATACGAAATGCTGTCTTTTTTTGTATATATTCCATCCTCCCATCCTACACTTGCCTTACATCAAAGTAGTGTTCATCTGTATCATGCATCAACCAGTTATGCAGAGATAATTTTATTCATCTTCTTGTGGTTTTGACTTCATAAGGCAATATTAGAAAATAGGAAGGAAAAGAGTAAGTTAGGGGATGTTGGTGGTCCTCCGCACCGACGCAAACAGGGACTCTCTAGATTTGCCACTGCTACTGCTAATGAAGTTAAAGTCCCAAGTCTACATGATGAGTTCATCTCCCGTACTCCACCATCGCAGGTGCTTGCTCTAAGTTGACAGTGTGATAACTGGTTTCATGTTGCATATGTTGTTTAGCCTGTATTTCTTCTATTTTGATTAAATTGCACCTGCTAAGTTTATACGTTATACATGTGCATATGACATGGCTTTCTGTGTCTAGAATACACTGCATCTATCTATCATACCATGTTCTTACATCAAAATACTGCTATTGTGTATCCCGCATCAGTCACTCGTGATTGGACACTTTTAACATGACAGTTTGATAGTGGTTGCATCTTGCATTGATTTCTATGTTGTATTACTTCTAATTTTTCGAATTGCCACTTATGACAAGACACTTTTAACTTGGCAGAGTAATATTGGTTGCATCTTTCATATGGTGTCTAGCTTGCATTACTTCTATTTTCTTGGAAATCCTTCTGCTTAGTTTGCACATCATAGCTGTGAATATGTCATGTCATCCTATTTTTCTTACATATTCCATCCTCATACGGTTGTCTTACATCAAAGTATTGCTTGTCTGTATCATGCATCAATGAGTTCTGAAGAGTGATTTTATTCTTTTGTGTTGTGGGTACAGCTTGACATGGCAAAGTCAAAAAAGAGCAAGGAAAATAATATAGTAGGGAGTGCTGTTACTCGTCGGGTGAAATGGAAAAGGTTCTGCCGTCGAGATTCTGTAGTGACCAGACCTCAAACAGTCTGATCTCTGTGCTCCGGTGTCATCCCTGGATCAGTAATGCTGACACCACACAGTACTCAGAGGATTTATAACAGAGTAGCAATCACACACTTATTACATCGAGTGTCTCAAAAGAGAACTTATTACAATAAGTATGGCTTAAGGCCATCTAATAACGATAACAGCGGAAGGCTTGGAAGATAAGTGAGTCCATCAACTCCAACAGCATCACTGAGTATAGGACCACGACCTAAAAACTCTTAATCGTCATCTGAAAAGTCTGCAACATTAACGTTGCAGCCTGAAAACGGGTAAGCACATGGAATATGCTGGCAATGTAACACATAGAGAGTAATGGAATGAAACAGCTATACTATATGCATATTTGGCCGGTGGAAGCTCTATGGTTACAGTTTTGCGTAAAGCCAATTTTTCCCTACTTCAAAGGAATAAAATTTAATTACTATCATGGTGGTTGTTAAACATTGAGAATGGTTGACAGCATTCTCAATCCCAATTAAGCATCATCATTAAACATAACCCAACAAAATTAATTTAGAGTAACATGTTGAGATGCACATGAAAATCGAAGTACTAGATACTCAAGATGTCCATAACTGGGGACACGGCTAACCATGATTAGTTTATTACACTCTGCAGAGGTTTGCGCACTTTTCCCCACAAGACTCGATCGCCTCCGTTTGGTTTCTCGCACTACATGGTGTTTGAGAAGATGGATGACGGAGACATAGTCTTTCAGAAGCGCTAGCACCTTACGATGGGTAGACTATACCACCTACATCCCCTACATCTGCTCGTCTACCACTGTAAGAGTTCGCACGACTTAGTCAACTATGCTAGAGCGCATAATAGCTTGTGGCTGCACACGAAAGTTTCTAGTATGAATAGTCTCATGATCCCTTTGAGCCTGGGTGGCGGTCCAAAAGAAAACAGGCAAGTCCTGGAATACCCAGGTGCCTCAATCCACCCAGATGTGTGTTTAAGTTGCCACCTTAGATAAACCATTAATTAACAATCTCACAACTATCATGGATTTCACTCACCCAATCCACGTCTACTAGCATAGCATGGCTTAATAAGCAAACGTAGAAGTAACTCCCAAAGGTTTGAAAATAAACAGGTAATATGTACTACCTCATCTACTTCCGATCCCACAATTTAATTAGATCCTAATCATGCAATGTGTGAGGATTGATCTAATGCAATAAAACTAGGTAGTAGAAAAGGTATGATCAAAGTGTTACTTGCCTTGCTGATGATCCGCGAAACCTAACAATTCGAAGTAACAGGCGGTGCACTCCGGGTATTCTATCGCAGACAAACAAACAAGCATACAATAAGTACTCATCTAATGCACAGGTAAAACTCAAATAAGAGATCTAATCAGAAGGTTCAACTTAAGAACTCCGGTTGGCAAAAAGAATCAAATCGAACGAAGCAAAGAAAGTCAAACGACGAAAAAAACAACTTCGTTCTAGTAATATGGATCTAGGGAAAATTTTACAGTAGCAAAATCTTGTTTAAGTTGGTTAAACGGGTAGAGGGTTTCGAGACGAATCCCTAGGCGCTTGAATTGCCTGATTCCGATAAACGAGCGAAAAGTTAAACTAAAATGAAAATCGGATCAGGAATCGCGATCAGGAAAATCACGGATTTAATCCGAGAAAAAGAAAAACGACGAACGCCGAATTTTTTTTCTTTTTTTTTCTTTTTTTTGACACGGAAAATGAGGCGTGACGAACCTCGGCAGCGAGATCCGGCAGCGGCGGCGGTGGACGTCAGCGGCGGCGGCAGCTTAGGGCGCTTTAGGGTTTCCCCCGGGGCCGGGCCTCGGCTTATAAAGGCCTCCCGGGTCGGTGTCCAGGTCGGACACGACCCGTTAAGTCGGTTCGTTTTTTTAATTTATTCCGCTCGAAAAAAAAATACTAAACGGACTCCAAAAATTCCGAAATAAATTTTCACGGGCTTCTAAAATCAAGCCGCACAAGTTGAACATTTATTTGGGCCCTAAATGCAATTTTGAAAAACACACTTTTTTCCTAAATTCAAATAAAACAGCGAAAAACTCTGAAATAAAATCTTATTTGATTTTATTATTAAATCCTCAATATTTATTTATTTTGGGAAAGTCATTTTATTCCCTCTCTCATATTTTTGTAATAGAAATAATTGATAATAAAATAAATAAAATCAAATGATCCTATTCTCAAAATTTGAGAAAACTCAAATATGAAAATAACGAAATCCCCAACTCTCTCTGTGGGTCATTGAGTTGCGTAGAATTTCTAGCATCAACCAAAATGCAAAATAAAATATGATATGCATGATGCTCTAATGTATAACATTCCAAATTGAAAATTTGGGATGTTACAAACCTACCCCCCTTAAGATGAATCTCGCCCTCGAGATTCGGGTTGGCTAGAAAATAGGTGAGGGTGGTCTTTGAGCAAATCTTCCTCTCGCTCCTAGGTGGCTTCATCCTTTGTGTGGTGGCTCCACTAAACTTTGCAAAACTTGATAACCTTGCTGCGAGTAACTCGGTTGGCAAACTCGAGAATCTTGACTGGTTTCTCCTCGTAGGTTAAATCGTTATCCAACTGAATAGTTTCCAAAGGCACTGTATCTCTCAATGGTATGTCAGCCATCTCCGCATGACACTTCAACTGGGAAACGTGGAACACATCATGAACTCCTGACAATCCTTCAGGCAATTCCAACTTGTAGGACACTTCTCCCATACGCTCCAAAACTCGATATGGTCCTACAAACTTCCCTTTAACTCCAAAATGCTTTATTCCTCGAAGTGGAGATACTCGAAGATAAGCTCTATCTCCGACTTCGTAAACTGTCTCCTTACGTTTAGAATCTGCATAACTTTTCTGTCTGGACTGGGCTACCTTGAGCCTATCGCGAATCAACTTCACCTTCTGTTCAGACTCTTTAATCAAGTCAGGTCCAAACAACTGGCGGTCTCCAACTTCGTCCCATGACAACGGTGTCCTGCACCTCCTTCCGTACAAGGCTTCGAAAGGGGCCATCTTTAAACTGGTTTGGTAACTGTTGTTGTAAGAGAACTCTGCATATGGAAAATTATCGTCCCAACTAGATCCATAATCTAGCGCACAAGCTCTCAGCATATCCTCCAAAATCTGATTGACTCTCTCGGTCTGTCCATCTGTCTGTGGATGAAAAGCTGTACTGAATTCTAGCCTGGTTCCCAAAGTTTCATGCAACTGCTTCCAGAACTTTGAGGTAAACTGGGTTCCTCTATTTGATACGATACTCCTTGGAACTCCGTGCAGACATACAATCCTGGTCATGTATATCCTTGCCAACTTAGCACTGGTGTAATTGGTCTTTACTGGGATGAAATGAGCTACTTTCGTCAATCGATCGACTACAACCCAAATCGAGTCATAGCCTGAACGAGTCCTGGGAAATCCCGTGATAAAATCCATGCCTAGCTTATCCCACTTCCATTCGGGTATCGGCAATGGTTCTAACAATCCTGCTGGCTTCTGATGCTCTGCCTTTACTCTCTGACATACATCACAAACTGCTACATACTCCGCAATATCCTTCTTCATTCTGGTCCACCAGAAAATATCCTTCAAATCTAAATACATCATGGTGTTTCCTGGGTGAATCGAATATGGTGAGTCGTGTGCCTCTTGCAGTATCAACTTCCTGATCTCCGGGACATTGGGCACGTAAACACGGTCTTCAAACCATAGGGTGTCGTTCTCATCCTCACGAAATCCTTTAGCTTTTCCTTTGCTCAGTTTCTCCTTTATAGCGGCAATCTCTTTGTCAGCTTTCTGAGCTTCTCTGATTCTATCCATCAAAGTTGACTGAATCTCTAATGTTGCTACATAGCCTCTCGGAACTATTTCCAAACATAGTTCACGAAGATTTTCTGCTAACTCCCTTGGTGTTTCTCCCGTCATTAAAGTATTGACATGGCTCTTGCGGCTTAAAGCGTCTGCTACTACATTAGCCTTTCCGGGTGATAATGCAATTTCATATCATAATCCTTGATGAGCTCCAACCATCTCCTTTGTCTGAGATTTAACTCCTTCTGGGCGAAAATGTACTTCAAACTCTTATGATCCGTGTACACCTCACAATGATTTCCAATGAGAAAATGTCTCCATGTCTTCAATGCATGCACTACAGTTGCTAACTCCAAATCATGCGTGGCATAATTCAACTCATGAGGTTTCAGTTGCCTTGAGGCATATGAAACAACTCTCCTTCCTGCATAAGCACTTCTCCAAGTCCTCGACGTGAAGCGTCGCAATACACCTCATAATCCTTGGTCTGGTCTGGCAAAATCAACACTGGTGAGGTAACCAAACGTTTCTTCAACTCCTGGAAACTAGCCTCACACTCCTCTTTCCATATGAATTTGGTATCCTTCTTCAACAACTCAGTCATAGGCTTCGCAATCTTTGAGAAATTCTCGATAAATCTCCAGTAGTATCCTGCGAGTCCAAGAAAACTCCGGATCTCTTCAACTGTTGTTGGGGCTTCCGACTTGGTCACGGTTTCAACTTTCGCGGGATCTACTGCTATACCTTCTCTAGATATAACATGTCCAAGGAATCCTACTTCCTTTAACCAAAACTCACATTTGCTGAACTTGGCATAGAATAGATGTTCTCTGAGCTTTCCAAGTACCAACGCAAATGCTCCTTATGCTCCTCTTCATTTTTTGAATCAACCAGGATATCATCAATGAACACTACAATGAACTTATCCAAAAACTCCATAAACACTTTGTTCGTCATGTTCATAAAATAGGCAGGTGCGTTAGTCAGACCAAATGACATAACGGTATACTCGTACAACCCATACCTGGTGGTAAAAGCTGTCTTAGGAATATCCTGTTCTCGAATCTTCAACTAGTGGTATCCTGATCGCAGATCGATCTTGGAAAATACCTTAGCTCCTTGCAATCGATCAAACAGATAGTTGATCATTGGTAGTGGGTACTTGTTCTTGATCGTTACTTCATTCAATCCTCGATAATCAACAACCATCCTTAACGATCCATCCTTCTTCTCCACTAGAAGTACTGGCGATCCCCAAGGCGAAGAACTTGGGCGGATATATCCTTATCCAGTAACTCCTTAATCTGCTTCTTAATTTCCACCAAATCCTTTGCTGGCATCCTATATGGTCTCTTTGATATTGGTCCTGTGCCTGGCAATATCTCAATCAAAAACTCAATATCTCTATCCGGTGGCATGCCTGCAACTCCTCTAGAAATACATCAGGGAAATCCCTTACCACTGGTACTTCCTCCTGCACAACTCCTGTTAAGCAATTTACTTGAGTCCTCTTTGGCTCATGCCGGGATACATACTTGATCCTTCTCCCTTCTGGTGTGGTAAGCGAAATTGACTTACTAGCACATTCAATATTCCCTTCATACTTTGATAACCAATCCATGCCTAATATCACATCCTATCCTTGAGATTCCAATACTATTAGGTCTGAGGGAAAAACATAGTTACCAATCCTTAATGGTAACCGATCACACCATAGACTAGCCACATACTCTGCTCCGGGCGAGGTTACTAACATGGGTGACCTAAGGGATTGGGTTGATAGGTTATACTTATCTACAAATCCCCTTGAGATGTATGAATGCGATGCGCCAGTATCAAAAAGAATGAGTGCAGTAAATGACTTAACCAAAAACTTGCCTATTACTGCATCGGGCTGAGCTTCAACCTCCTCCACGCTAACGTGGTTCAACTGTCCCCTGTTGAAAGGGTTCGGCTTCTTCCCAGAACTTCCATTGCCATTTCCATTTTGTAATTCAGGACATTCATTGGCATAATGTCCGGTCTTTGAACACTTAAAACAAGTGACTTGGCTTAGGTCCTTCTTGGTTGGGGTTGATGGGTTGGTGCGGTTCTGGCCGTTGCTTCCTCCATTGCCATTTCCATTCTTGGTGCCATTGTGATTGTGCGAGCTACCTCCTCCATGGGTATGCTGAAAATGTCCTCCCGATCTAGAGGTAAAATGTGGCTTCTGCTGAGCTCCTGAATTGTACTTTCCTTGTCCATACTTCCTCTTGCGGTTCTCAATTTGCTGTTGCTTCCCTTCAATCATCAGAGCACGATCTACCAACTCCTGGTAGTTGTTGAAGGTTGCTACCATCAACTGCATGCTCAACTCATCATTCAGTCCTTCCAGAAACTTCTCCTGCTTAGCTGCATCCGTAGCAACATCATCTGGGGCATAACGTGCTAGCTTACTAAATTCCTCCACATACTGGCCAACTGTCCTTCCTCCTTGGCGCAAGTTACGGAACTCACGCTTCTTCATGGCCATAGCTCCTTCTGAAACATGGGCAGTGCGAAAAGCCTGCTGAAACTGGTCCCATGTGACAGTGTCGACTGGGAAAGTGGTTGTGAAATTCTCCCATCATGATGCTGCGGGTCCTTCTAGCTGATGTGCGGCAAACTTCACCTTCTCCGCATCTGTGCATCCTGCTGTGGTCAACTCCCTAGCTATCTTGCAGAGCCAATCATCTGCTACTATCGGCTCGGTGCTACTGGAAAACACCGGCGGATTCAGCCTAAGAAAACGGGCTAAGTGGTCAATAGGTGGTGGTGGTGGTGGTGGGTTGTTGTTGTTGTTGTTCCCCTGATTCTGATTCTGGACTAGCAACTGCATCAATGTGTTCTGCTGCTGGATCAACTGGGTGAGCTCCGGTGGAAAGGCAAATCCGGGGTCACGTCTCGGAGGCATCTGAGGGTTTAGAAAAGATGAGATATAAGAATAGAGGGGGTCTAAAGAGAAAACACTACCCATATGCACATGAGGCAAAACAAACAATTCACTTCAATCAATCAAACAAGGGCATACAATCGATCTATCTATCGCAAAAGTGCTCGGACTACTATATTTACATGGTGGACTACTACTACTGATGAGGTGGTCTACTAGAAATATTCTACGGTCGTTGACTCCATGATATCTGCTCCAGCTTCATCAACATAGTCATCATCGCTACTATCTGCTTCTGAGTCGGTGTCGTCGATGATGATATAGTCTTCTGGGCTAATTTCCTGGGGTTCTTCATCTTCATCTACTGGCGTAGGGTCTCCCATAAATATTCCAATCTTCTTGATCAGGTCGTCATTCTTCTCCACCAATACTTCAATTTCCTCTTCATAATCTTCACATGTAGCCTTGAGTTCTTCCTCCAGTTCCTTGATTCTAGTCTTAGCCTTCTTCAAATCTATCATGCCGGCGCACATCTGGTTCTCCTGTTGTCGAATATGCTGGTTTAACTCCTGGATAAAAGCTGCGATTGATCTATCCTTCCGGGTGCTGATCATCTCCCAGTGCTCGTCACGGCGCCCACAGAACTGGTAGATAGTATCCTTGAGATCCTTGCGGTAGACTTCTCCAATGCGTCCCATGGCGATGTGAGCTGCCATGCTCTTTCCTAGACTCCAAGTTGGTGCATCAAAAGAAAACTCTATGGGCTTAGTGACTGGCATGAACGTCCTTCCTGGAACTTGAACTTGAATCATCCAGCGCTCTTTTTCAGGTAAAGTGGCGTTGTAGGTTCCTGTGAAGCTTGGTACTCCTATGTTTAGGTATCTAGTGACTTCCTTCAAGTGTCGTCCAAAGGGTGTATCTTCATCCGGTTGCGTGAACTTGTTCCTTGCATCCGCCATCCTAAAGAATAGAAAAGATGAGAGGTCAGAAGAGAAGAGAGTGAATAGTGATCTAGGTCTTTAGCTTAGTGGTCGTGTCCTACAGTCAGCGTGTGCTCTGATACTATCTCTGTAGCGACCAGACCTCAAATAGTCTGATCTCTGTGCTCCGGTGTCATCCCTGGATCAGTAATGCTGACACCACATAGTACTCGGAGGATTTATAACAGAGTAGGAATCACACACTTATTACATCGAGTGTCTCAAAAGAGAACTTATTACAATAAGTATGGCTTAAGGCCATCTAATAACGATAATAGCGGAAGGCTTGGAAGATAAGTGAGTCCATCAACTCCAACGGCATCACTGAGTATAGGACCACGACCTAAAAACTCCTTAATCATCGTCTGAAAAGTCTGCAACGTTAACGTTGCAGCCCAAAAACAGGTCAGCACATGGAATATGTTGGCAATGTAACACATATAGAGTAATGGAATGAAACGGCTATACTATATGCATATTTGGCCGGTGGAAGCTCTATGGTTACAGTTTTGCGTAAAGCCAATTTTTCCCTACTTCAAAGGAATAAAGTTTAATTACTATCATGGTGGTTGTTAAACATTGAGAATGGTTGACAAAATTCTCAATCCCAATTAAGCATCATCATTAAACATAACCCAACAAAATTAATTTAGAGTAACATGTTGAGATGCACATGAAAATCGAAGTACTAGATACTCAAGATGTCCATAACCGGGGACACGGCTAACCATGATTAGTTTATTACACTCTGCAGAGGTTTGCGCACTTTTCCCCACAAGACTCGATCGCCTCCGTTTGGTTTCTCGCACTACATGGTGTTTGAGAAGACGGATGACCGAGACATAGTCTTTCAGAAGCGCTAGCACCTTACGATGGGTAGACTGTACCACCTACATCCCCTACATCTGCTCGTCTACCACTGTAAGAGTTCGCACGACTTAGTCAACTATGCTAGAGCCCATAATAGCTTGTGGCTGCACACGAAAGTTTCTAGTATGAATAGTCTCATGATCCCTTTGAGCCTGGGTGGCGGTCCAAAAGAAAATAGGCAAGTCCTGGAATACCCAGGTGCCTCAATCCACCTAGATGTGTGTTTAAGTTGCCACCGTAGATAAACCATTAATTAACAATCTCACATCTGTCATGGATTTCACTCACCCAATCCACGTCTACTAGCATAGCATGGCTTAATAAGCAAACATAGAAGTAACTCCCAAAGGTTTGAAAATAAACAGGTAATATGTACTACCTCATCTACTTCCCATCCAACAATTTAATTAGATCCTAATCATGCAATGTGTGAGGATTGATCTAATGCAATAAAACTGGGTAGTAGAAAAGGTATGATCAAAGTGTTACTTGCCTTGCTGATGATCCGCGAAACCTAACGATTCGAAGTAACAGGCGGCGCACTCCGGGTATTCTATCGCAGACAAACAAACAAGCATACAATAAGTACTCATCTAATGCACATGTAAAACTCAAATAAGAGATCTAACCAGATGGTTCAACTTAAGAACTCCGGTTGGCAAAAAGAATCAAATCGAACGAAGCAACGAAAGTCAAACGGCGAAAGAAAACAACTTCGTTCTAGTAATCTGGATCTAGGGAAAATTTTACAGTAGCAAAATCTTGTTTAAGTTGGTTAAACGGGTAGAGGGTTTCGAGACGAATCCCTAGGCGCTTGAATCGCCTGATCTCGATAAACGAGCGAAAAGTTAAACTAAAACGAAAATCAGATCAGGAATCGCGATCAGGAAAATCACGGATTTAATCCAAGAAAAAGAAAAGCGACGAACGCCGAATTTTTTCTCTTTTTTTGGCACGGAAAACGAGGCGCGACGAACCTCGGCGGCGAGATCCGGCGGCGGCGGCGGCTTCTTAGGGCGGCGGCGGCTTAGGGCGCTTTAGGCTTTCCCCCCCCAGGGCCGGGCCTCGGCTTATAAAGGCCTCCTGGGTCGTTGTCCAGGTCGGACACGGTCCGTTAAGTCGGTTTGTTTTTTTTAATTTATTCCGCTTGGAAAAAAATAAAAAGAAATACTAAACGGACTCCAAAAATTCCGAAATAAATTTTCACGGGCTTCTAAAATCAAGCCGCACAAGGTGAACATTTATTTGGGCCCTAAATGCAATTTTGAAAAATGCACTTTTTTCCTAAATTCAAATAAAACACCGAAAAACTCCGAAATAAAATCTTATTTGATTTTATTATGAAATCCTCAATATTTCTTTATTTTGGGAAAGTCATTTTATTCCCTCTCTCATATTTTTGTAATAGAAATAATTGTTGATAAAATAAATAAAATCAAATGATCCTATTCTCAAAATTTGAGAAAACTCAAATATGAAAATAATGAAATCCCCAACTCTCTCCGTGGGTCGTTGAGTTGCGTAGAATTTCTAGGATCAACCAAAATGCAAAATAAAATATGATATGCATGATGCTCTAATGTATAACATTCCAAATTGAAAATTTGGGATGTTACAGATTCTGCTGGTACTTATAGTGCAGTAGAAGGTCCAAGTCCATCGGCTAAATCTACAAACGCAGTATCACCTGCTCCACCAGCTGCAGCATCCGCTTCAACTATACTAGCATCTCAACCAGTTACTCGTTCGTTTGCTCCAGAACTGGCCAGTTCCCAAGCTGCCTTCACACCTAACACTACTTCCGAAGCACTGCTGACACAACAGGACTTGGCAAGATCAGATGAACCTCATGAGCATCAACACCAAGACAGTACCTGACCGAGTCAAGTTGCAGTGGCATGCTCCTTTATATGTACTCTCATAGTTTGATGTACACTAACACTTTCCATATTCGTTGTTGAACTAGCACCACGGCGCAAGCGGAAACAGACATCAGGGATAATGCTTGACAGATTAACAAAATCTAAAGGATGAAGAATGGAGATCCATTTTGAGGTAGGTTTAAAAAGGCCACGTGATGCTACAGAGTCAGCCAAGTTAGTATCAGAGGCAGCAGTTGCCGTTAGGTGTCATGCACATATCCTCCCAATGTGGATCCAGTACAGGAATGGGAAAGACAATACCCAGTTTAACACCTTCCTTGACCATTTATCTGTAAGTAATGTTATTCATCGCAATTAGTAATATTATCTTGCTCTATCCCATACTTTCTATCTTCCTCCTAATAAGACTCACATTCTTTTTTCAACAGATGAGGTTCAAGTTGGATCCGAAAGATGATGCAACTAAACAAGCATGCACTCATGTTTTTCAGTCTGCTCTGCGACAGTATCAGCACCACCTTAGAAAATCTCACTTTGAAGGCAAGGCTAACAATGAAATCGCCCAAACATCTCCAGTGGAATATATTACAGATGAAGACTGGACAACCCTCGTTAAACATTGGTCTGATCCAAAGTATCAGGTAGGCTATGTCTATTTGATCAGACCATATATTGAACTTGTATTTATGTATGTGCCTTACAAGTGTATCTTCTTCTAGGCTAACTATTTGAAGAACAAAACCAACCATTTTAAAATGAAATTCCAACAGACAACAGGATCTCGTAGCTATATTGCACACTGCGAGGCTCTTGTAAATAGCTGCCGCTTCCTTCTTTTTTTGTGCCGTATTATCGTATCTATATTGACTTGTTCCAAATACAGAGGAAAGCTCGTGTGGACCAAAAAGAACCTGAACCGAATGCAGTGCAAATCTTCAAGGATTGCCACACCAGCAAGATGAAGGGCATGAGCACACCAGTTCAAGCCGTTGTTGTAAGTCCTTACTCCTCCTGCCTTGAACTGATTGGTACTGTGATGTGTTCATTTAACTACTTGGTTTGCAGCCAATGTCAGTTACTCTGTTCACTTTTATTCACAGTTGTCTTAATGTATCATTTCACCTTACATGGTTTAAAAGAGATGAAGGATATTCTTTTGGTCTTGATCTGTAATCCAGTTGTTATGTTCACGTGTGCACACAATGATAAAATAGCATGTTTGTTTTATATATGTTTGCCCATGATATGAATGATTTCATACTATGTCCATCCTACTTTAAACCATGTCTCTTTATCCTTAGATGTCAATGAATGTGAGGAAATAGACAATACAGTAGGCATGCTACATGGACATATGTTCCGAAAGTGATTTTATTATATAGTTGGCACTACAATACATGCTAATGTATTACAGTAGTTCACCAAAATAAGTTATGTATAAATGTTTAACCTACTTTGTTTGTTTTTGTTTCATTAGTAACTTATCTGGTACACTAATCTACAAGTTCAAACTTTCAGGAAGCTATGGAACAAATGATTGAACAGCCACAACCACTTGAAGGTGACAAGGCTACTATAGGCACAATGTCACCTCTTGCTGCAGTGCGTCAGTATCTCTCCACTAACAGTGCAAAAAGCACCTTCCTGGATAATTCTGGGTTGGTTGTCAAGGTAACCTCGTCCAAATCGCCTACTAAACAAAATCTTCCTACTAGACAGAGTGATATATCTGTGCTCCAAACACAAGTCCAATCCCTAATGGACGTTGTTTAGGAAACAAGAATAGTGGTTGAGAAATGTCGTCAAGATATGAATGGTTTTGAAACCAGACTATCAGACGTTCGCTTCGTTGTTCAAGAGCAATGGCGGAAAAAAGGTGGAGATCATGCTGCTCCATCAGATTCTACAGCCTGAAACATTAGCACTCAGGTCAAATGATCTGTGCTTCTATACATCTGATGGTGCTTTTATCTGGAAGGACTGTAAACTTTATGCCAACAGGACTTTTGTTGTATGGTTGGAATTTATTTTGTTGTGATACAACATTTATGATGCTACCTCAGGCTGCAGTAATTACAATGCTATTTTTGTATAGTGTAGGTTTATCCTAGTAATGTATTCGGCCGAAAGCTTCGTAGGAGCCCAACATGCCAACATTCGTCGGACCCATTCCAATTGCGCTAAAAACGATTACGGGCCGAAATTGGCATGTAGCCCACTAAAAATATCCGGGCCTAAATCAGCATAAGCTTTCATATTTTTCTGGTAGGCCTGTGCCCATAGTGGGCCTTTAACAGGCCTAAACATAATTTGGGCCCTCAGTAAAAATAGGCCGTTTACAGGTGTAAATATCTCGAGCCCATAAAAAACATGGGCCTTTAATAGACCGAAAGTGAGATTGAGCCCTGATTGTGCCAAATAACCCACTGGACTTAGCAGGTAGAAATGGTGTCCCATTTACGATGCGGATCTTTGACAGGCCGAAATTCGGACGGGCCGTAAATGCGCCGACCTAATACACGGGCCTTTAACAGGACAAACTTCGGTCGGGCTAGATTAACGTCATTTTTATATGGGCCATTAATGGGCCCGATATGACATTGGGCCACATATGGACCATGGTTTACGTCTTGCGTTAACAGGCCAAAAATGACAACAGGCCGAAAGTGGCCCAAAGCTATAGTGGGCCTCTAACATGTCGAATGTCAGACATGGCCGAATATGACCCAAATCCTTCACGGCCGTTTATGGGACGAAAGTTTTGATGGCCTGTAAATGGGCCCAAATGAAGCCGGACCTTTAACAGGCCAGAAATACACCGGGGCGTAATTCGGCCCAATTATTTAGTGGACTGTTAACGGGCCAGAAGTGACCGTGGGCCGCGTTGATGACAAGTTTAGGATAGGCCGTTGACGGGCCGATTTGACAGAGAATGTTGGGCCTTTAGCTGGGCCGGCCCATTATGGTCTGCACAATCTTGTGGGCCTTTAGCTGGGCTGGCCCATTGTGGTCCGCAAAATCTTGTGGGCCTTTAGCTGGGCCGGCCCATTATGGTCTGCAAAATCGTGTGGGCCTTTAGCTAGGCCGGCCCATTATGGTCCGCTAAATTTTGTGGGCCTTCAGCTGGGCCGGCCCATTTTGGTCCAGTAAATCTTATGGGCCTTCAGTTGGGCCGGCCCATTTAAACTTTGTGGGCCACTTTTGGGTTGGTCCACGTGTCAACATATCATAGGCCCATCTTGACCGTTGGATGAGTGACACCTGTGCCAACACGGAGCTGACGCGTGGATCCGTCAGCCAATGGGAATTTTACACGTGGAAAATTGGCATGGGTCGTGGCTGTTAACGGGTTATCGGATCCAAAATCCGACCGATAGCTTAACGGCATTCCGTTACGGTGGATGCTACGTGTCGGTCACCCTTGACGAAAGCACTTCTGTGACGTGCGATTTATCGTCATGGAAGTGGACACTTCCGTGATGATAATTTTGGCAATGTCATGGAACACTTCTACAACAACACAGGTATGACTATCTTGATTCTGTCATAAATTTGGCATGGATGTACATGCATGACAGAAAACGCAACCTACTGTGACAAACACGTATCATCACGGAAGTGTATTTTTTGTAGTGAAAGAAGGAAAGGCTTACAGCAGCTATTGGGGTAGCGGAGGTGCGCCGCGTCTTTCTGATGCGACCAGGTCGATGCAGCGGCCGACGGTGAGGCAGGGGTGAAGTTCGTCGACGACGGCGATGTTCGTGCGCAGGGACGTCGCGAGGAGGAAGAAGAGATGAAGAGGTTGCGGAGGAAACAAAAAAAGGGGTCTCAGCCCTATTTATAAGGCGAAGAGATAAGCGACAGGCGCGAGAATTGAGGAGCTCAAAAATGGATCTTTAATAAAGTTGTCGCCCCGATGGTTGGATGCTCATTAATAAAGGTCATCTTCGGCTTTAACGAATAGGCGATATCATGGCGGTTTACTGCAGATCTGAAGAATGATGTCACGACGGTTTACAAGATCCATGTGAAAGTGCCAGGGCAAGAATTTTTCTAAGTGTTGAAAGATTGACATGAACAAGTTCAAATTAATTCGGGTCCTAATGTTGGGGATATTACTACTGGACGTAAACCGGCCAGGAGTAGTCGGGTTAACTCTATGAAGATTAGAAGCCCATGAAGACATGAGGATGGTGGCGCTTTACGAAGGCCCAAGGCCCAAAGGCGGGTTAAGGCCTGTAGATGTAAACCGACTTTCTCATGTAACTTGCATTGTAAGATAGGGAGGATAGAGACTGAGTTGGACACGTTAACGATCCGGCCTCGAGACTCTGTAAACAGACGGGCGTCAATCTGTGTATATAAAGGGACGACCCGACGGCGGTTTAGGGACAAGACAACACACAACAACTCAAGAGCCAGGTAAAGCGGATTCGCTCCCTGATCATCGAAACCCCTGCAATTCCATCACAACTAGACATAGGCTTTTACCTTCATCGAAGGGGCCGAACTAGTATAAAACTCTCGTGTCCCTTGTCCGGTTTAACCCCTTTAAGCTAACCCGTAGCGATGGCTCCACGACTAAGTCCTTTCACGAGGACATCTACCGTGACAAAACCACGACAGTACCCACTTTTACTTTATATTATTTAGATTAAATAAAGAAAAAATAGTATTTTCTGTCTATTTTCGGAATTATCAGTGAAATAAAAAATGTCCCGAAAATAAAAGTTCTCCAAATGCCCTGAAAATTTAGTGTGATTTTTTCTATAACATTTTAGAATTTCTGGCCTTAATAACACACCAGGGGCCTCACCAGTTGGCCACAAGGGTGGAGGGCGCACCCCTGTCCTTGTGGGCCCCACGTGCCCCCTCCACTTACTCTAGCACCCATCCTCTCCTTCTTCCTCCAGAAAAAATCACTCCATAGCTCAAACTTGTGTTCTTGCTCATTTCCCTGCCATTTTTGATCTTCTTGCTCAAAGCTCTATTCACAAAACTGCTTTGGGGATTGTTCTTCGGTATGTGACTCCTCCAATGGTCCAATTAGTTTTTGTTCTAGTGCTTTATTCATTGCAAATTTTTGCTGGTGTGGTGACCTTGTTCTTGAGCTTGCACGTCAAATTTGTATGGTCCAAAGTAGTATTGATGCATGATATAGCCTCTAGGCATTTCTAGGAGTAGTTGTTATCAATTTTGTTGAGTTTGGTTCACTTTTATTTTGAGTTACTAAAAATTTCAGAAATTTTCAGAGGAAAAAATGATGAGGAGATTGTTGAGAGGCTCCTTGAGCTGGGGTCCGAAGGAAAAAGAAAATGAGGAGAAAGAGAAGCCCAAGTATAATCTTCCTCGTGTCGCGGAGATTCGGCCGTGTGAATGGCCATGTGATGCATTCTTACAAGCGACCGGAATTTATGATGATTTCTATCATTTGGCCGAGAATGCATGCATTACCGACTTCCTCCTCGACTAGTGTGATCAGTATCTCCTACTCACTAATACTTTCGTGCAAAATTTTCATTTTCATGCTAGGAGATCCCCACCCATGGTAGACTTTCACTTATATGACGAGTACAAGGAAATGACGTCTATGATTTTCGCGAGGTTTGTAAATTACCTTACGAGGGTAACATCGAAGAACCATGATAAGTCTCCAACATATATATAATTTTTGATTGTTCCATGCTATTATATTATCTGTTTTGGATGTCAATGGATTGACAACCCCTTTATCGCGTTGGTTGCGAGGTTCTTATTTATTTGTGTAGGTACGAGGGACTTGCGTGTGTCCTCCTACTGGATTGATACCTTGGTTCTAAAAAATTGAGGGAAATACTTACGCTACTTTGCTGCATCACTCTTTCCTCTTCAAGGGAAGACCAACACAGTGCTCAAGAGGTGGCAAGAAGGATTTCTGGCACCGTTGCTGGGGAGTCTACGCACAAGTCAAGACATACCAAGTACCCATCATAAACTCTGATCCCTCGCATTACATTATTTGCCATTTGCCTCTCATTTTCCTCTCCCCCACTTCACCCTTATAGTTTTATTCGCCCTCTTTTTTCCGTTCCCTTTCTCTTCTCCAGTTCACCTCTTTTTGCTTGTTTCTTGTTTGCTTGTGTGTTGGATTGTTTGCCGCGATGGCCTTACCAAAAAGTTTTGATCCTCACCTTAGAAGGTTGGAAGAAATTGAAAACAACGTTAGAAGTTTTATGTCCTTGTAGTTTGAGCATAATGATTTCTTCAGAAACGAGCTTAAAGAACAAAAA
Source organism: Triticum aestivum (assembly GCF_018294505.1). Lineage (NCBI taxonomy): Eukaryota > Viridiplantae > Streptophyta > Magnoliopsida > Poales > Poaceae > Triticum > Triticum aestivum. The sequence goes on along the minus strand of NC_057809.1, from coordinate 493,754,172 downwards.
AGTTTTATAGGGTACATGAATAAAGAGCTCGATGATATGTCTAAAGAATTTTATGGTTTAAAATCTCAGTTCGCTCATCTTGAAAACTTAATAGCCCAAATTTCGGATAAACAGGCCACTTTAGTTAATAAGATGGCCGCTAAACTGGAAGAACTTGATGGTAATAATGATGAAGATATAAAAGTTATTGATGTGTCCCCTATTAAATATTTGTTTTGCAATATGAATCTTGATAATGATGGGACTGGAGATGAGTTAACTTTAGTTAGAAGGCGTCCCAATGATTCAGAGTTTTTAGATCTTGATGCAAAAATTGATAAAAGTGGGATTGGAGAGGTCAAAACTTTACATAGAAATGAACTCACTATCTTGGATTTCAAGGAATTTAATTATGATAATTGCTCTTTGATAGATTGTATTTCCTTGTTGCAATCCGTTATAAATTCTCCGCGTGCTTATAGTCAAAATAAAGCTTTTACTAAAAATATCGTTGATGCTTTAATGCAATTTTATGAAGAAAAGCTTGAATTGGAAGTTTCTATCCCAAGAAAACTTTATGATGAGTGGGAACCTACTATTAAAATTAAAATTAACGATCATGAATGCTTTGCTTTATGTGATTTGGGTGCTAGTGTTTCCACGATTCCTAAAACTTTGTGTGATTTGCTAGGTTTCCGTGAATTTGATGATTGTTCCTTCAACTTGCATCTTGCGGATTCCACCATTAAGAAACCTATGGGGATAATTAATGATGTTCTTATTGTTGCAAATAGGAATTATGTGCCCGTAGATTTCATTGTTCTTGATATTGATTGCAATCCTTCATGTCCTATTATTCTTGGTAGACCTTTCCTTAGAACAATTGGTGCAATTATTGATATGAAAGAAGGGAATATTAGATTACAATTTACATTAAGAAAAGGCATGGGAAACTTTCCTAGAAAGAAAATTAAATTACCTTATGAATCCATTATGAGAGCTACATATGGATTGCATACCAAAGATGACAATACCTAGATCTATCCTTGCTTTTATGCCTAGCTAGGGGCGTTAAACGATAGCGCTTGTTGGGAGGCAACCCAATTTTATTTTTGTTCCTTACTTTTTGGTTCTGTTTAGTAATAAATAATTCATCTAGCTTCTGTTTATATGTGGTTTTATGCTTTTAATTAGTGTTTGTGCCAAGTAGAACCTTTGGGAAGACTTGGGGAAAGTCTTTGCGACCTTGCTATAAAAAACAGAAACTTTAGCGCTCAAGAGATTTGCTGCCATTTTTAACTGGAGAGTGCTATATAGTTAATTATTTTTTAACATTATTAATATATAAATTCCTCACGTCCAGAAATTTATTTTAGAATTTTTTGGGTTCCAGAAGTTCTCGAAACCTACAGATTACTACAGACTGTTCTGTTTTTGACAGATTCTGTTTTTCGTGTGTTGATTGCTTATTTTGATGAATCTATGGCGAGTAATAGAGTTTATGAACCATAGAAAAGTTGGAATACATTAGGTTTAACACCAATATAAATAAATAATGAGTTCATTACAGTACCTTGAAGTGGAGGTTTGTTTTCTTTTACTAACGGAGCTCACGAGATTTTCTTTTAAGTTTTGTGTTGTGAAGTTTTCATGTTTTGGGTAAAGATTTGATGGATTATGGAACAAGGAGAGGAAAGAGCCTAAGCTTGGGGATGCCCAAGGCACCCCAAGGTAAAATCCAAGGACAACCTAAAGCCTAAGCTTGGGGATGCCCCGGAAGGCATCCCCTCTTTCGTCTTCGTCCATCGGTAACTTTACTTGGAGCTATATTTTTATTCACCACATGATATGTGTTTTGCTTGGAGCGTCTTGTATGCTTTGAGTCTTTTCCTTTTAGTTTACCACAATCATCCTTTCTGTACACACCTTTTGGGAGAGACACACATGATTCGGAATTTATTAGAATACTCTATGTACTTCACTTATACCTATTGAGCTAGATAATTTTGCTCTAGTGCTTCGCTTATATCTTTTAGAGCACGGTGGTGGTTTTATTTTATAGAAATTATTGATATCTTATGCTTCACTTATATTATTTTGAGAGTCCCTTAGAATAGCATGGTAATTTGCTTTGGTTATGAATTTAGTCCTAATATGATATGCATCCAAGATCGGTATAATAAAAACTTTCATAAAAAGTGCATTGAGTACTAGGAGAAGTTTGATACTTGATAATTGTTTTGAGATATAAAGGTGGTAATATTAGAGTGTGCTAGTTGAGTAGTTGTTAATTTGAGAAATACTTGTGTTGAAGTTTGCAAGTCTCGTATCATGCACATATGGTGACCGTTGTGTAACAAATTTGAAACATGAGGTGTTATTTGATTGTCTTCCTTATGAGTGGAGGTCGGGGACGAGCGATGGTCTTTTCCTACCAATCTATACCCCTAGGAGCATGCGCCTAATGCTTGGTTTTTGATGACTTGTAGATTTTTGCAATACGTATGTGAGTTCTTTATGACTAATGTTGAGTCCATGGATTATATGCACTCTCACCCTTCCATCATTGCTAGCCTCTTCGGTACCGTGCATTGCCCTTTCTCACCTTGAGAGTTGGTGCAAACTTCGCCGGTGCATCCAAACCCCGTGATATGGTACGCTCTGTCACACATAAACCTCCTTATATCTTCCTCAAAACAGCCACCATACCTACCTATTATGGCATTTCCATAGCCATTCCGAGATATATTGCCATGCAACTTTCCACCATTCCATTTATCATGACACACATCATCATTGTCATATTGCCTGGCACGATCATGTAGTTGACATCGTATTTGTGGCAAAGCCACCGTTCATAATTTTTCATACATGTTACTCTTGATTCATTGCCCTTCCCGGTACACCGCCGGAGGCATTCATATAGAGTCATACTTTGTTCTAGTATCGAGTTGTAATCATTGAGTTGTAAATAAATAGAAGTGTGATGATCATCATTAACAGAGCATTGTCCCAAATAAAAAAGAGAAAGGCCAAAAAAAGGAAGGCCCAAAAAAAGGGGCAATGCTACTATCCTTTTTCCACACTTGTGCTTCAATGTAGCACCATGATCTTTATGATAGAGAGTCTCTTGTTTGGTCACTTTCATATACTAGTGGGAATTTTTCATTATAGAACTTGGCTTGTATATTCCAACAATGGGCTTCCTCAAATGCCCTAGGTCTTCGTGAGCAAGCAAACCACACCCGAGTGATATGGAAGCTTTTATTCATGAAGTTACCATAGGGGAAAGGAGAAGGCTGTCGGAGGCAAGAGTGGCTAGTTTACATTTTTCCTGTTCTGCGTATTACTCATTATTTGCTGGGAGATGTTTAATTAGTCGTGGGGACAGTGGAGGTCTTAGTGCTCCAGACCTTGCCATTTTGTGCCATGCTTTACTTCGCGATAGAACGTTCAGTTTAGGCGCTATGGTTGCTAAACGGTTGAGCATAAACCGTACAAAGGGTCCTATTTTCGGAGGTATGTTCGCTTCTCGCCTGGCTAAACACTTTGAGATACCCATTAGGCACTATGAGAAAGAAGAGAAACTGCTACCCACTTTATATTTAGATTATGATAGCATGGTAGCACATAATTTTATTCGCCATGATGAGGAAAATAGACTCATTTACAACTTGATATTTAGCGAAGATTCTTGCCAGATTATTACCTTGCCTGCACCTATTTTGTTCGATATTCATTCAGGCAGGTACTTCGTTTTGCCTGCGGACATTTATGCATACTGGGAGGGGACACAATCCCCACTTCCTGAGCCAGAGCCATCACCCAATCCATACCAGGAGTCTATTTGTCAGTGGGATCCACAAGAGCTCGCTAACCAGTGGAACCCCCTGATGGTGTCCTGGACTAGGGGGTACTCAACACGTCGCCTCCCAACCAACTGGATCGGGCCGAGGACCCCCATGGCGGTTCATTATTGGGCCAGTTCGGACAGCTCGTGCCGCATACAAGGAAGATTCCACAAGACTTGGCGCCCTAGACAAGAACTCCTCCTAACCCTAGGCCTATGGTGCATATATAAACCAAGGCCAGGCTAGTCAATGGACAATCTAATATTCATTACTACAATCTCGTGGTAGACACATGTACTCTGTACTACACCCCATATGAATACAATCAAAAGCAGGATGTAGGGTTTTACCTCCATCAAGAGGGCCCGAACCTGGGTAAAATCCCGTGTCCATGTTACCATTGCTCCAAGACGCCTAGCTTAGGACCCCTACTACTAGATACGCCGTATATTGAACCGACACCCCCAGGATCCTCCTCATTACACCGGAGAGGGCTACTTTGATCCATGGGCGTAGACCAACTTAGGCCAAAAGCCTAAGCATGGGGGAGTGCGTATTTCTCACCGACATTATATTCATGTTCACACTCTCATTTCAGTTGTCGATGTTCATACTCTTTCATTGTATTATCCATTTTAGTTTATTTCATTTTTCCGCTTTCTTATTATGTGTTTGAAAAACCTTAAGAAAAAACAAAAAAATTAGTTGAACTTTATTTCCTCCCTTTTCATGCTTAGTCGTAGTATTAAAAGAAAACCCAAAAAGATTTCTCGTTCTTCTTTTGCTTGTTGGGAGCTTTCCCGTGTAAGTAGTTTTTCTCGTTCTTGTTTTACTTCCTTCAGAAAAAGAAAAACTCCAAAAATATTTCAGTGTGTTTCTTTGAATTCTTTTCTTTTATTTGGGGGTCGAGAGGAAAAGACCACGATGAAAATGCTGAGTGGCTCTCATATGCATTATTGTTGATCTAACAAAAGAGCCCATATTACCACTACTAGGGAAAAGCCTAGCAGCAGTGCAGGTTTTAGGCCTATCAGCAGCGCGGGCACCCGCGCTACCAATAAGGTGCTACAGCTAATAGTTAGTAGTAGCGTGGGTTAAACCCGCGCTACTACTAATGAAATAGCAGTAGCGTGGGCTAACAACCAACGCTACTAGTATCATTTATACTAGTAGCGCTCAGTTTCCTCCCCACGCCACTACTAACTTATTAGAAATTAGAAAAAATAAACCAGTACACATTATTACACCAGCATTAGAACACGTCCAGTAAGAGCATACATAATTGACATGGGTCCTATTTCATGGTTAACTGGACACCAAAGCCAATAAATGAGCCAAAACCCCATCATTATGCATTGGTACTCACGATTGACCACTTCAAAGAACATGCAAGTATGTATGTCATTAACAATTGCAAACATAAGTTTCTTTGTATCTACTATCACACAGTTCCTCATTCTACCTGTTCTCACTCCAATAATAAGAAAAATGAAAAGGAAAAATAGAGATAATCTGCCGCAATTGCACTTCGGTGTCATGGATTCCGTCTGCCGCTTCAACATCTCATTATCCTGCAGCAATGGAAATTTTCCCAAAATTACCTTTTGCAACAACATAAAATTGCATTGAGATTTCAGAATTAAACATAGGCATATCTCATAGTTTAAAACAAAGGCACTCAACGGAAAAGTGCATAAATTGAGAGAAAACCTTTGGCTAGAATAGCAACACAGCACATGAGCTACGTTCGGTGGCGGAGCTCACTAATCGGTGGACAAGGTCGAACTACCAAGTACGTAGCAGCACGACACAGGAGCACCTATGTTAATGCTGCCCACACAGTTGATTTAACTCTTACAAGTTCTTACTAAATTTACCAAGTAATAACTATAATAATAAACCTGTCCAGACCTCTTTTTTGGACTTAGGACTCCACATACTGCAGCCTATATGCTGTAAGCAGTTTGCGTCACTACTAAAACAGAACTAAGGTAGAGAGTTTGGTGATGATCATATTAAGTTTAACCAACATTTCACAATTCACATTAGCAAAGATTAAACAAAATCATATGACAGCCCTATTAATTCCTGCTTAACACTTGGAACAAAAAGCATCAAGATAGAACTCAGGAATCAGTAAGTTAGTAAGTTTACCATCGATCATATTCAAAACATATCATACGCATCTTACATATTACAGTGAAAGGCTGCATTATGCAGATCAACGGCCTAGGTGGATAACGATCTTGGACAGAATATGATTGAGCACTAGGAGCAAACACGCTGTAATTTTGAAGAACAGAGCAGTGTTCAAGTCCCCAATAGACCACAATCCCAGACAGGAATAGCGTTGTTCTTTCTTAAAATTACCATACATGGGGAAACAATGACAAGACTGGTTTGTTTAAAAAAAAGGAAGAGGATGATTAAGTGGTTTTACTTCAGATCAACAACATGTCAAACAAATCACTCTACCAAGGGTACAACTATGAGGTAGGTTGCACCAAACTCTCATCGGAGAGAGGAATAAAAAACGAGAGAGAGAGAGAGGGAGAGAGAGAGAAAGAGGACCTTCTATCATGTGGGCAGTAGCAGGGTCGGAGCAGCCACTCGCCCCGTCGTCCTCCTATCACAGTAGCAGATTTCTGCTTGACAAGCAGATAGGAGCACAAAACGCACGCATCAGGTGGCGTCAAGCACATGGCTGCATGTATAACAAAAGGAAATGCAACTCTCTTCATTTTTCAGTTCCTAAACTAAATACAAAATGATTGTGAAATCTTAGGCATAACCAAAGGAAAGCAGATTCGCAAAATCACTTGAACTTGCTTATACTACACATACAAAGTCCATTTTTTTACTGTTAATATTGATGTTATAACATGTTCAGTTACAAAGATGCAAACTGCACTAGAGTGATTTCAAATCTTGCCACCAGCATGAGTCGACATGAGTTGCTAACTAACGAAAGACAAGCACAATGCATATACAATGTAAATTTTGTAAATACAGGTAGCAAACGTAATTTATTCAGTTTGAAACTTGAGGTGTTGCAAAGTATTGTGCTTCATTTGTTCAAGAATACAGGTAAGTTGGATGGCAAGACCTCTCCTCTTCTCCTCTCTGAAAAAATAATTACTTGCTGTGGTGCAGCAAGCAATCGGAGGAAGGAGACGGACAGAGGGTAAGGGGGAGAAGAGAAATGCTTACCTTTCCCCATTTTGGAGGAGAACCATTGAATATGTATGAGCATTCAGGGGCCGACCAATTTGGTGAACGCAGCCCCTATCACCACACCAGCTCCAAGTGCAACTGATGCCCAGCGGGTTGTTGGGCTACCTATATAAAATAACACAAGTCACAAACATGCATTAGACCATAGATTTAGTGACAGTTACTTCACGAAGTGTAAATTTGAGTTCTTCTCAAAGTGTTTCTTTCGGCATATGCCAACTCTGAATAATTAACAAGTAAATAAGATTATAAAATTTGAGAACATTCAAGAAAAATGCATGAATAATTGCTAGGAAAACTAATAATTATGGATTATTGGGTGGAAAACAGACAATTCACATAGCCAAATAACTTTTTTAATAGTTCCCTTACGAACATCAGATACACAGTAACAAGTTGCATTGCTTACTTTATAGAACTTGTGAAATCAAACTCATTCTGGATACAAATAAAAGGACTCCAAGTTATTCAACAGAATAGGATACAGGGAAACAATTTGAGATTAGCTGATAACAAGCATCACATAGACATCAATGGACAAGCCCCTAAAGTTTGAGAATGAAACCGACTTCGGACTCCACATACTGCAACCTATATGGTGTAAGCAGTTTGCCTAGCAATTATTCATGCATTTTTCTTGAATACCACAATCCCAATCAGACAAAGCGTTGTTCTTTCTATAAAAAAATACTAGACACGAGGAAATGATGGTAAGACTGAATTATTTTCAGAACCATGATTCACCATAACCATTCCGAGAGCATGACTAACACCAGGAAAGCATTGTTCACACCAATAAAATCACAAACAAAAGTTTCCCTGGCTAACAGTCAAAGCCATCACATAGCCTAGCCCAATTCAAGCATGTCCTGCTATTCATACACTAGCTGACGAATCAATTGAAATGAGACTCTGGCCTCTGCAGAGTACAAACATATAGGAAATAAAACGTAAGTGATTTTTTGCTTACAATCATCGGAATCTCAGAGCACTCGACGCAAATTTGGGGCTCCAATCGCGCAGGAAACAATCAATCTACAGCACCCTAAAGCAGGGCATGCGCATTAGTAACATTCCCAAATGTTTTTGCCTGGAGAAGCGCGCCCTACCTATGCAGCTAGGAATCCCTCATCAGATTAGGCCAATCGAGATGGAACACGAGCATTATTTTCGCGCAACCCTAGATCATGAGATACCCACGGAGGCGCGGCGAACAGATCTCGTGATGCAGCGAGGGGAATGGAGAGGTGAGGCGGAGGGGGTTGGGGGCTTACGGAAGAGGATGAGGCCTCCGAAGGCGCCGGCGAGGGAGGAGTAGGCAACGCGGCGGATGGAGAGGTCAAGGCAGGCGTCCCACTTGGCATCGAGGTCGCACCACGGCGGGATCCCGGACCTGGTGGGCAGGGACGACTTCGTTGCCGGCACCGAGGCCGGGGCGGGGGCAGGCAGCGGCGCGAGACGAGGAGCGGCGGGCGCGCGGCTGCCAGCGTGGCGCACACGGCGGGGGGCATGGGGGCGGACGGACGGAGGAGAGGAGGTGGAAGGGAGACCGGCGGCGAGTGGGTTGGGACAGGAGAGGAGGTTGGGGATCTGGATCGGGCTGCGTTTTTTTTGAGATAGACGGGGGGTGGGTGGTGTGGGACGGTTGGTGGGGTGGGAGGTGGTGGTGGGGTGGGAGTGTGGATCGGACCGGGGTGGACACGCTTAGTAGTAGCATGGGGGTCTTACCTGCGCTATTACTACTTACTTAGTAGTAGCGCCCATTTTATACCCCTCGCTACTACTATGGCCTATCCCGGGGGCATTGTTGGAGACCATTTAGTAGCAGCACGGGTTTATACCCCTCGCTACTACTATCAACTTAGTAGTAGCGCAATTTTTATACCCCTCGCTACTACTAATTAGCATTAGCGCCCATTTTTAAACCGCGCTACTGATAAACTTCTGTGTATAAGGTTTTCCCTAGTAGTGTACCTTGTCTTCTCCTTTGAATAAATGTTTGCAAATTTCATCTTAATGCAATGCATGAGCACTCTTATTATTATCCACACCGTTCGGTCGTGCAAGTGAAAGGCAATAATGATGATATATGCTGAAATGATTGAGATGAGGAAAAGCTGGAATGAACTCGACCTATCTAGTTTTTGTAAATAAGATTAGTTCATCATTCGTGATTCAGCCTATTATGAATGAAACATGCTTGCAATGACAATTAGATATTATAGCTACTCATGCCATGCTTAATTAGCTAGGAGTTTATAATGGTTTATCTTGTGTGCCACATGAAAATTAAAATGATTGTGATGTAGTATGATAGGATGGTATCCTCCTTTGAATGATTTGAGTGGCTTGACTTGGCACATGTTCACGCATGTAGTTGAAACAAAATCAGCATAGCCTCTACGATATTTATGTTCATGGTGATTTATATCCTACTCATGCTTGCACTAATGTTGGTTAATCTCAATGCATGTTTATGACTGTTGTTGCTCTCTAGTTGGTCGATTCCCAGTGTTTTTCTAGCCTTCACTTGTACTAAGAAAGAATACTGCTTGTGCATCCACTTCCATAAACCCAAAGTTGTTCCATATGAGTCCTCCATACCTTCCTATATGCGGTATTTACCTGCCGTTCCAAGTAAATTTGCATGTGCCAAACTCTAAAGCTTCAAATGTACATATGTTTTGTATGCTCGAATCGCTCATATACCAACTAGGGTTGTCAATATCTTCCATGCTAGGTGGGTTATTCCCACGATGAGTGGACTCCGCTCATCATTCACGAGAAAATGGCTGGTAACTGGGATGCCCAGTCCCATGCTCAAATCAAATCAAATATAATGCAAACAAAACTCCTCCAGGACTGTTGTTAGTTGGACGGTACCCATTGTTTCAGACCAGCTGTGGAATGTGCTTGTTGGTGGTGGGGGAGTATAAACTTTACCATTCTGTTTGGGAACTGCCTATAATGTATGTAGCATGGAAGATATTGAGATCTCTTGGTTGTTATGTTGACAATGAAAGCATGCCACTCAAAATATTATTTTCTCTGTTTTAAAACTCGAGCTCTGGCACCTCTGCAAATTCCTGCTTCCCTCTGTGAAGGGTCTATCTATTTACTTTTATTGCTGAGTCATCATCCTCTTATAAAAAGCACTAGTTAGAGAGCACCACTGTCATTTGTATGCATTGTTATTAATTTATATTGAGTATGACTGTGACTGGATCTCTTTTACCATGAATTACAATGTCTAGTCAGTCCTTGATCTTCAGGGGTGCTCTGCATTTATGTTTTGCGGTCTCAGAAAGGGCTAGCGAGATACCATCTTGTTATATCATATCATTATTGTTTTAAAAAATTGTTGTCATCTGAGATTTATTATTATTGCTCGCTAGTTGATTATGCCATTGATATGAGTAAATGTGAGACCTAAATGTTATTGTGAATATGGTTAGTTCATAATCTATGCTGAAAACTTGAATGCTGAATTTACATATTTGCAACAACAAGATCAAATAGAGATTGTAAATGTTTTTCTTTATCACTTTTAATTTGTCAACTGAATGTCAACTGAATTGCTTGAGGACAAGCAATGGGTTAAGCTTGGGGGAGTTGTTGATACGTCACTACTAGGGAAAACCTTATACATAGCATCTTAGCAGTAGCACTGGACAAAATCACGCGCTACTGCTACTTAGTAGTAGCGCGTGTAAACAAACCGCGGTACTGCTATCATTTTAGCAGTAGCGTGTATTAGCAAAACGCGTTGCTGCTAAGTTTGAACTGGGCGCACATGGCTAGCCCCACTTAGCAGTAGCGTGTATCCGTACCCATCGCTACTGCTAAGCGCTTTTCTGGAGCCCGCGCTACTACCAACCCTACCTTATCCTCCCCATGCAGCCGCCCCTCTCACTCTCCCTCTCAGTCACTCTCGCCCGCACGTACACCTCGTCGTCCATCGCCGCAACCACACTCCTCCTCCTCCGAGTTACTCCCTCCATCCCTCCTCCTCCCTCCTCCCCACCCTCCTTCTCCCATCGCGTCCTCCTCCTCCGACCGCCCCTCGTCCCCCGTCCCTCCTTCATCGCCAGACTCCTCCCACCGCCCTCCCTCCTCCTCCTCCGTCCGCCCCTCCCCCTCCTCTCTCCTTGCTCCTCCCACCCCTCCTCCCTCCCTCCTCCGATCCCACCGGCCTCCATAGTTGTAGATGCCTAAGTACCTAGCTAGGGTTCATCTAATTAGTTAGTACATGTAGATGTTTAGTTTATTTTTACTATTTTTTAGTAAGTGTTCAATAGAATTAGTAAGAAAATTAATAGAACTAGTTGAACTAGTTTATTTTTAGTAAGAATTTGTTGAATTTATAGAACTAGTTTATTTTTAGTAAGAAAATTAATAGAACTAGTTGGACTAGTTTATTTTTAGTAAGAACTAGTTTATTTTTATTTATAGTAAGCGTTTAGTTGAATTAATAGAACTAGTTTATTTTTAGTAAGAAAATTTAGGTATATGAGATTTGATGATATAATTAGACTTAGTAGAACATGTCACATTTGTTGTTATTTTTTAGCTAAAGCAATTATTCCCGCATCGACGTCGATGATGCCTATCCCGCATCCTCGTCGTCGACTCGGCGGAGGACACCTATTTGATCAGAGGGGCCATGTCCGGGACTGGGCTCTGCCGGGCTGGTACTGGGACGTGCTACCTTCCGGGAGGCGTAGCTTGGTGAGGACCCGAACCTTCTTTGGTGGTGGGTCACGTGGGCCAGTGATGGTGCGGAGGCTTGAGGCCCCCGCAAAGGTGGTACGTCACCATGTCAGCGAGGAGGACGAGCACGTCCGTCGTTACATGGTTGCATTGGAGGGCGGGTTCTCCAATACCTGGAAGGTTCTCTAGGGATCTCACTGGAGCTATGATCCTGTGATGGTTCCTTCTCTTTGGGTGTCCACTGCCCGCTCCGGTACCCATCGTTCTCTAGGGTTTTAGCTGTATTAGTGATGTTATATGTATGATACTATTCGAGATGTATTAGTGATAATATTTGACGATGTACGGACGCAAGAGATGATGTAGTTTTTCTTATTCAATGCATGCAAATTTGAATACTTATTTATTTTATAATTTGGTTTTGCTTATTGAATGCTCAAATTGGAGAACTACTCCTATTTTGAATGCTCAAATTGGACCACACTATGCAAGGCGTATGCATTTGATTAGTTGATAGCTTATAGGGTTTTTGTTTTTGCAGAAATCAAGGAGCCCCTCCATCATCCCCACCGTCATCCCCATCACCGACCCCTCCGACCTTGAGGTGAGACCAGCCAAATCTACATGTCAATATGAGTCCTATAAGATATTTTGAATTGTTTTTCTTCATATTTTCAACCACTGAAATGCATTGACCATCATGTTTGAATGCTCATATGATGTAGATAAAAACATGTATATCTTGTGTTACTCAAATAGGATATGTGCTTGCCTAAGTGGCCGGCCATGTTTGCAGGTTACACCTCCGAGTGGCCTATGTTTTGCCGGAGTGTTGATTAATTTCTGTTCCGGCAAATTTCAGGCGCTTGATATGTCCTTTTTTAGCAAATTTCATGCCCATTTTTTCCGTGAATTTTGGCATGACTTGTAGCCCCCGGGCCCAAGGTGCGCTCGAACTTGGCTTCGAGGTGAAGCCAAGGGGCAAGTGCAGAGCACCGCAGGCCCCATTAGCCCACGGCCTTGATTGACGCGTGGCGACTGATGGGACGTGGGCGCCTCCACTTCCCCATGCAGCCTCGATTTCCGCCTGGCTAGGCAACCACCATCGTCTTCATAGCTCCTCATCCCTTACGGGCATCACTTTCCACCGCTCCCCCATTTCCTAGAAGGCTGCAGATCTCTTTCGCCGACTCAATTTGATACCAACTCCCCCCACCGCCATGGCTCCAAGCCGGAAGAAGAAGGCAAAGAAAGAGTCCTGTACCTCGGCCCCTGCAACGCAGGTCCTTGAGCCTGTTGTCGAGCGGTCGGTGGTGCTCAACCAAGAGGTGATGGGCAAGGTGCGCCCGGCACTCACCACCGATTGCAATGAGTGGGTGGCGACGGTGTCTTGGCCCGCTTCCCACGCTGAAATTGACATGTCGGCTACCGAGGTCTCCATCCATCTTCACGCCCTCTGGGCAGGCCTGATTCCTCCCTTCTCTGATTTCTTCAATGCGGTGCTCTCACATTACCAGATCAATGCGCTGCACCTCGATCCCCAATCCATCATCCTTCTTGCTGTCTTTGCCTTTGTCTGCGAAGCCATGGTGGGCATTGCCCCTTCCGTGGCCTTGCTTTTCCACTTCTTCTCGCTATACTTGATAAATCCTCTCCAGCGCTCTAGGTGTGTATCCTTCCATGCCGTCGCGGTGACAGCCGGCTCGGCGATTGACTTTGAGCTCTTGCCAGTCGTCGGAGGCTTCAGGAGGAGGTGGGTGTTCATGGACGTTGGCGTGCGCAGCCCCCTGCTGCCGCTCCCTAGGGTTCCAGCTGCTCTAAGCTCTGGTTAGGGGCACGCGAAGCTCACCGATCGGCGGCTCGCCCATGTCTGGATCCGACTCGCCAGGTTGAAGGACCTTGGTGTGACGGCGCCCATGGTGCTGAAGGAGTTCATCCGGTGTCGCATCGCTCCGCTTCAGCTCCACTCTTGGCAAATGTGGACCTTCTCTGGCTACAGGGACCGCATGAGGCTTCAGGCTCCGGCTCTTCCTCCTGAGGCGCGGCGCATGGTGCTCGGGCTCCTGATGGGAGACCCGATGTCGTCCAACCTGTCGGAGGAGGGCTGTCTTCTGTACTGCTGCTCGAACAAGGTGGAGTTCGTGAAGCAGATGCCCCTCTTTGACGAATGGGGACCGCGCCCAGTTGGCCTTGAAGGGCCTCGCGAGAGCCCTATCTTCGTGTCCCCCTTTCCTGCCACGAGCGTGATGCACGCCCGAGGAGTGGGTGCAGGGGGCGGTCGATGTCGAGGATGGCGACACTGCTGCTGAGGAATCGACACCACTCGAGGCTCCAGAGGTGCCGTCCCCCGAGACCCTGGAGAGCTGTCCTGAGGAAACGGCTTGGGGGACGACGCAGTCCGATGCTCCTGAGGCCAGAGCCCCTGAGGCCCCGGTGAACCGCCACGAGACAGGTACCAAGGTGACCGCGCCTGAGGCCGCCTCGGGAGTCACATCATCTTCGCCCGACCTTGGTGACCGCGCCCAGGGCTTCGGCCGGCTCCGTCCGAACTTTGCGACGCTCCACAAGAGGAGGGGGTCTCCAAGCTGCAGTGGTGACGTCTTCCAGCCGTTGAAGCAGAGGAAGTACATTGATATTGACGAGTGAGTACTTATCTTTGTAATTTCCTGAGTGCCGCTTCTCCTCTTGACCGTGATTCCTTAGGGTCCCTTCTACCAAGGCGACGAAGTCTCCCGAGGAGCAACCTCCTCCTGCCTCGAGTCCTCTCCTGACCTTGAGTGCCCCAAGCCAGCCTGCTGCACTTGGCGCGAGGTCGGAGAAAGTGCAACTATCCCTGGGTGGTTTTGGTAATTCCTAACAACATATAGCCCATTGAGCTAATGCTATTTCCAGATAAATATTTCAGGAAAGTTCAATGTTTGGCATGGCATGGATTAGAAAGTGGACCCCTCAAAATACTAAGAAGACATGTTGGCTCAAGCTCAAGACTCTACATTTTACTTTTAGTGATCCAAGATCACATTGAGTCCATAGGAAAAGCCAATACTATTAAAAGGGGATGAGGTGTTGCTTAATGAGTTACTTGCTCAAAATGTTTAGTGATATGCTCCAAAACCCTCAACTACTTTCTCACATCCACATATGTCCCAAACCAAAACTCAAACTTGGCCCCACCGAAATTTCCTACCCGGCACCACCGAGTTCACTTGACAAAGCCACTGCCACAAACCCTAGTCATTTTGGTCTCACCGATAGGGATCTCGGTCTCACCGAGATGGGATTGCAATCTCTCTGTTTCCCTTCGTAATGTTTCAGTCCAACCGAGATGAGCGATCGGTCCCATCGAGATTGCAATGCAAACTCTCTGTTTCCCCTTCATAACGTTTCGATCTAACCAAGATGAGCGAATCGGTCCCACCGAGTTTGCCTGACCAACTCTCTGTTTGCCTATTACCAAAATCGGTCCCTCCGAATTTGTGTAATCGGTCTCACCGATATTACGTTATGGCCTAACCCTAATGGAATCGGTCACACCGAGTTGACATGTCGGTCCCACCGAAAATCCTAACGTTCACATTTTGAACTAAATTGTTCTAACCGAGTTTCATGATTCAGTCCCACCAAGTTTGGTGATTTGTGTGTAACGGTTAGATTTTGTGTGGAGGCTATATATACCCCTCCACCCACTCTTCATTAAGAGAGAGAGAGCCATCAGAACATGCCTGCACTTCCAACATATATTTTCTCAGAGAAAACCATCTACACTTGTGTTGAGGTCAAGATATTCCATTCCAACCACATAAATCTTGATCTCTAGCCTTTCCCAAGTTGCTTTCCACTCAAGCCCTCTTTCCACCAAATCCAATCCTATGAGAGAGAGATGAGTGTTGGGGAGACTATCATTTGAAGCACAAGAGCAAGGAGTTCATCATCAACACACCATCTATTACCTTTTGGAGAGTGGTGTCTCCTAGATTGGTTAGGTGTCACTTGGGAGACTCCGTCAAGATTGTGGAGTTGAACCAAGGAGTTTGTACGGGCAAGGATATCGCCTACTTCGTGAAGATCTACGCTAGTGAGGCAAGTCCTTCGTGGGTGATGGCCATGGTGGGATAGACAAGCTTGCTTCTTCGTGGACCCTTCATGGGTGGAGCCCTCCGTGGACTCGCGCAACCGTTGCCCTTCGTGGGTTGAAGTCTCCATCAACGTGGATGTAAGATAGCACCACCTATCAGAACCATGCCAAAAATCTCCATGTCTACATTGCGTTTGCTCCTCCAAACTCCTCCCTTTTCCTTCATATGCAATTGTTTTAAATTCCTCTGCTACACTCTTAGAATTGCATGTGTAGGTTGATTACTTGACTTGTGCTAAGTTGTTAAAATCTACCAAGGCTTAAAATTGGGAAAAGGCTAAATTTTTATCTGATCAAGTAGTCTAATCACCCCCCTTAGACATACTTTTGATCCTACAAGTGGTATCAGAGCTTTGGTCTCCATTTGTTTTAATTTCCATAGCTTTTGGTGATCATAGCCTTGGTTTCACAACCTAGGAGAGTATGGTGTCTAGAGAGGGAAATTACCACCGTAGAGGTCCTTACTTTGATGGTAAAATTTTTGCTAGTTGGAAGCATAAGATGAAAATGCATATTCTTGGACATAACCCCGCCGTTTGGGCTATTGTGTGTATTGGCTTGCAAGGTGAATTCTTTGATGGGAGAGAACCGAACCATGAAGCTACCGCGGGAGGGTTGAAGATGTTGCAATATAATGCTCAAGCTTGTGATATTCTCTTCAATGGATTGTGCCCCGAAGAATTCAACAAAATCAGTTGTCTTGAGAATGCGAAGGAAATTTGGGATACTTTGATTGGTATGCACGAATTTACCGACTCCGTCAAGGAATCCAAATTGGATGTGCTTCAAAGTCAACTCGACAAGTTCAAAATGAAGGATGGTGAAGGTGTCGCTGAAATTTACTCTAGGCTTGCTCTCATCACAAATGAGATTGTCGGCTTAGGAAGTGAAGATATGACTGACAGATTCATTATCAAGAAAATCCTTAGAGCCTTGGATGGAAAATATGATACCGTGTGCACATTGATCCAAATGATGCCCAATTACAAAGATCTCAAGCCAACAGAAGTCATTGGAAGAATTGTTGCTCATGAGATGTCACTTAAGGATAAGGAAGAGCTCCACAACAAGTCAAGTGGTGTTTACAAAGCCTCATGTGATGCTCCCACATCATCAAGTGAGAAACAAACCCTCAATGAAGAATTGAGCTTAATGGTGAAGAATTTCAACAAGTTCTACAAGAGTAGAAGCAAGGAAAGAAGTTCCAAGTCAAGGTCCTACAATGACAGAAGATCTTCAAGTCATGAACGTAATTGCTACAATTGTGGAAGACCTGGACACTACTCCAATGATTTTATGGCTCCCTACAAAAGAAGAGAAGATTACCCCAAAAGAAGAAGTAGGAGAGAAGAATCACCACCAAGAGAGAGAAGGAGTAGAGATGACCGTTATGAATGAAGAACATCACAGAGAAGCAAGGATTCGTAAAGGAAGGACAAGTCATCAAGGAGCTACACAAAATGAAGACATCAAGCTCATGTTGGTGAATGGGTATCCGGCTCCGACTCCGACAATCACTCCGAGAGAAGTTATCACTCTGACTCCGAATATACCAAGATGAAGGTGTTGCCGGTCTAGCACTTGTGTCAACCAACTCCTACGACATATTTGAGTCACCAAATGAAGGAATTGGAAGATGCTTCATGGCTAAAGGACCAAAGCTATCACACCCCGAGTATGTTGATTTCAATAGTGATGAAGATGATTTGCTAGGTGATGATGATTTACTTGTTGACAACTCTAGTTATGAAAACTATGATGAACTTGCTATTAATCATGCTAATCAAGATAAAACGAATGACAGTGATAAGAAGGAGATTGATCATCTAACTAAAGAACTAAACACTCTTAAGTTAGCTCATGAAACTACCTTGGAAGATCATCGAGAACTTTTAAAGACTCATGAAAAGCTACGCTTTGAAAAGCTCAACCTTGAGCAAGGGCATGAGTTCTTAAAGGCAATCAATGATGATCTTCGCAAGAAAAGTTCTTCTTACATTGCCAAGCGTTTACTCTTGCATACTTACATGCCTCAAGTTAAATCTAGCAGCAAGAGTAAGAAAGATTCTTCTTCTAGTAGTAACAATAATCATGCTAAATCTAATGATGTTGCTTCTAGTAGTTCTCTTGATTCCACTAATGATTCTCTTAGCCAAGTTACACTTGAGGAAGAAAATAGCTTATTGAAGGGAATTATAGAGAAAGCTGTTTACAAGAGTCTTGTCAGAAGTAAGCAATTTGAGGAAATTGTACGCAAGCAAGGAAGCCACCGGAAGAATCAAGGTGTTGGCTTTGAACGAAAGTTCAATGCCAATGGAGTTGAGTGGGAAGAAGATCAATACCCCAAGACGAAGTTTGTTCCTCAACAAGAGAAGTATGATCCTACTTCTTTCCAAGGAACACAAGCTCAAGATGATCTTCCACCACAAGACCACAAGCTAAAGGGCAAGGACAAGCTTCAAGAGGAGATTGATGCATTTGAAGAAGCTACTAAGGCATTGGTCAAGTGGGTTCCCAAGACTACATCAATTTCTACTTCATCAAGTACGACTACAATTCCAAGGATTCCCATCAAGATGGTGTGGATCCCAAAGAAGAAGAACTAGAGAGTTCTTGAGGGTGACTCCACCAACATACTTCACTCATATCACTTTGGCAAGGACAAGTGCAAACAGCTTCCATATCTTGCACTAAATCATGGAGTCACAAACCCTCTTGTTGGTAAGACAAGGGACAAGGTAACCTAATGCATTCATGGACATCATCTCATGTGAATATCACTCTATGTCTATGGATATCCTTGTTTGTTCCTTGTGGGACTAACCCGTGTAGGTATTGAAAGTGCAACTCACTCTAAAGGATTGCTCCGAATGATCTACATCAACTTTGAGCACCTACATGAAGTCATCATCGACAAAACCGAAGGTTAGTTCATCCCTCCTAGGGGGGATATCACATCTAGGGGGAGCTTTGCTCTAATCAATTTAGCTAAAGGAACTCTAATGGTGTGAACACAACAATGCATTATGTAAAAGTGGTAACCCCACTTGTGCTTAAACGATGAGTATGACCTACGATCAAATGTTCTCATTTGACTCCTCAGTCAATATACTCATATATAGATGACCTAGTCATCACCAAATTGCTTGATAGATGCTAGAGTGATTGTGCATGCTTTGCCACATATTTCATTTGCCATCTTATTGTGTGAGCATGCTGGTTGCATGTTTTACTCATTCAAGGACATCCATTTGTTGCCTTGATTGTTTGGCTTTTTCTCTTTTGCCAAATGGATGGACAAGAATGCCTAAGAACCTCCTCTAGCCATCTACGCTATTCTCGTCTCAAACTCTATTCATGCTACATCACAAAGTTTGATCAAGTCAGATTCGGACCACTCTGTGTGAGGATCACTCAAAGTCCCCGATTCGTCATAGACTTAAACTTCCAAACCTCTTTGTGCATTTCAGTATGACCGAGTCATCTATTTCAGTCACACTTAGATCACTAAGTTGATCTAAGTTTTCAATCTCGGTGCAACCGATTTGAACTTTTTGGTCACACCGAGTTGCAGTAACCGCTTGCAAGTCTGCATCTCGGTGCCACCGAGTTGTTCCACTCGGTCACACCGATAGGGTCGGGATATATATACTCACGGGTTGAATTTTGGAATTTTCTCCAAAACTCTTCACCCCGCGCGTATCCTGCTCTGCCTCCTCGGGTCTCTGGATCATCTCCTCGCCGCTAGCGACCTCCCGCCGCTGGTCTCCGTCACCGCCAACGGAAATTTGCTTCGCCGTTGTCGCTGTAGCGAACCCCCGCCGAACTAGGGTATGGGTTTGACCCTTGTGCTATGATTTTACCTCTGATTAGTAGCACATTGTTTTTCCATGATCCTTACCACATATGCAAACACTCTATCCACTGAAAACATCCTTTAGGTTAGATTTGATTTGAAAATTTAGGGTTAGGTCTCCGCCGAACTCATCTCGGACCGACCGAGTTGTAGAAATTGGTCTCATCGCTTTGGCTTTGGCCATAGCACTTGCAATTTTCGGTCTGACCGAAAATAGCAAATCGTTGTGATCGAGTTCAATTCTCTGTGAAACCCTAGCAGTCTCCGTGCCAGCGAACTGTGACTCGGTCTGACCGAGTTCACTAGTTTAGGTTCCAAAAGCTGCTTTGGTATCACCAAGTTTACAAATCGTTAGCTCCGAAATGCTTTCTGTGGAGAACTAAACTAAGTTTTTGAGTCATCTGTTTTGCAAAAACTCTGCACTTTGTGATGCTCATCCACTCTATCTCATCTACATCTATTCACAGGGTCTGCTGTCACTGAGTTTGCAGAGATGTCTGATCAGAGTGACAGTCAGAACAGGTCTGAGGAACATGTGCAGCTGAGTGAGGGTTCAGGTCCCTCGAGCACTTCTGATGATGGCAACAGGAGCACTCCCAACAACTTGCCAAAGGCAGACACCAGATCTAGGAAGAAGAGAACCTCAGAATCTGAGGGTGAGGATTATGTTGCCACTGAGGATGAAGTAAGCTCCAAGAAGAAGGTGCTGAAAAAGGAGTATGGCACAGCTGCTACAGTTAAGCCAGGAATGAATAAGAAGGCTCCAGCAAAAATAATTCCTATGTCTAAGGCCAGAGCCTCTACTCTAGAAACAATGGAGTTCACTCTTGAACCCAAAGATGCTGGAGAGGGAAAGAAGAGAAAGGAAAGAGTCAAGAAGACCATTGCCAGAGTCATTGGCAAGCCCTCCATGATGAAAGATCCCTCTGAAGATGATGAAGAAGAAGAGGATGCTCCAGCAACCAAAGCTCAGAAGCTTATGGGAGATGCCATAAAGTCAGGGGCTGCAACATCAAAGCCTAAGACAACTCCCAAAGCTCAAGCTCAGAAGCCTCCTAAGCCCAAGAGAAACACCAGAAGTATACCTGCTGAAGAAAAGAACAAGGCCCTAGTGCCTGAAGCTGAAGAAGAAGATGATGAGTCTCTTATTTTGAGAAAATTGAAGTCCAAGATTCCATACCACAATGATACTCATCCAGTAATTAAAGACATGCACATCAGGAAAGATTCAGGACTGAGATTGTGGAGAAAGTATGATCCCTATGCTGTGAGGAGAAGGACTGCAGTTCACTACAAGTTTGACACAAAGGAACAACAAGACTTTTATGAAACTATCCTTCTTGACAAGAAGCCCATTGTGAGTGACATGAGATGGGTTGATTGGGAATTCATCCAGGAGAATGAAGATCACTTCCTAGGAGTTTATGACAGCTTCAAAGCATGTGGAGTAGATGAGTTTGTTGGACATAAGCTTATAAAATGGAATGATGAGCTGATCATGCAGTTTTACTCCACTGCTCACTTCTACCCAGATGGGAAGATCATTTGGATGTCAGAAGGTACTAGGTACCAATCCACAGTTGAAGAATGAGAGAAATTGATAAATGCCCCAGAAGAACATGAAGATGACTTGGATGTGTATGCCAAGAAGAAGAAGGACCACAACACTATGGCTAGCATGTACAAGGAGACCCTAGATAAAGCTTTGGAGACTCACAAGCTTGGATCTGTACATTTCTTGTTGTCTGGTCTGCCTACCATCAACTGGATCCTAAGGCACACTCTGCTACCCAAGTCAGGAGATCACAAGATGATTAGAGGGCACTCTATCAACCTGCTACAGCTTTTTGATGTCCCTCAAAAGTTCAAGGTCATGAGTCTGATTGTAGAGACAATCAAGAGGACTGCTGCTGACTAGAAGAGAAGCTATGGGTATGCTCCACACATTCATGAGCTCATCAAATCCAAGATGGGCACAGGAACATATCTGTTGGATAAGGAGCATCTACCCTTGCATCCTGATTTTGAAGATAATACTGTTGTGATGAATGAGGAGGAACCATCATTAGTTCAAGCACAGGAGAAAAGAGCCAAAGCAAAGGCTGAGAAAGCTGCCAAGATGCCAAGTGTTGAAGATGCATCTCAGGTTTTCCTGAAGAGCAAGCAAGATCAACTTGCATATTCGATCCAGTCTACACTGAGGATTGAGAAGGGCTTGGTCACCCTGACTCAAAACCAGGAGAGCTTGGAGAGGATCATAGAAACTAAATTTTATGATCTTGATCTGAAGGTAACTGAGATTCAAACAGCAGTTGAGCAGCTTCAGGAGGAGGCAGAAGAGAGGAGATGGAGGGCAACTACTGATGCATTTCAGCAAGTGCCAAGGAGTCAGAGGTCTGCTGCTGTACCGGTGATAGATTCTAGAGCTACAACATCAGCACCAGCAGCTATAGCTCCAGTGCCACCTCCAGCAGCCACTCCATCAGCTCCAACTACATCGACAGAAGCCTTCGTCCTTGGAGTTCTCTCTACGCCACCTCCCAAAGACCAAGCCTGAGAGACGCATAGCACAATGCATATTTGAACTTTTTGGTAACTTGTTGCCAAAGGGGGAGAAATATGTATAGATCATAGGCTTCGAGAGAGTGTTTTGCGTCTTGCCTTTGGTTGAACTTTTTATTATGTGAGATACTTGTGTGATCATGTGTTTGATCATTTGCTACCTTAAAGCTTGTTTAGATGATACTATCTTTTATATCCATATATGATCACTCACTTGCTTGGTGATGAGTGCATGCTTTTAATTTCCATCATTTTGAGCGCTCCACCAAGATGTATGTGACATGGAAGAGTAACCCATGATCCTAATCGATTGTGCATTGGCATTCAAAAGCAAATTTTAAATAATGCACAAATTTAGGGGGAGCTCTTGCTTATCACATACTTCTCAAAGCGATGATGTTTTTAAATCTTATTATCATTTATCGAAGCTTTGATCTATATGTTGTCACCAGTTACCAAAAAGGGGGAGATTGAAACTGCAAGTATCCCTGGGTGGTTTTGGTAATTCCTAACAACATATAACCCATTGAGCTAATGCTATTTCAAGATAAATATTTCAGGAAAGCTCAATGTTTGGCATGGCATGGATTAGAAAGTGGAACCCTCAAAATACTAAGAAGACATGTTGGCTCAAGCTCAAGACTCCACATTTTACTTTTAGTGATCCAAGATCACATTGAGTCCATAGGAAAAGCCAATACTATTAAAAGGGGATGATGTATTACTTAATGAGTTACTTGCTCAAAATGCTTAGTGATATGCTCCAAAACCCTCAACTACTTTCTCACATCCATATATGTCCCAAACCAAAATTCAAACTTGGCCCCACCGAAATTTCCTACCCGGCGCCACCGAGTTCACTTGACATAGCCACTGCCACAAACCCTAGTCATTTCGGTCTCACCGATAGGGATCCCGGTCTCACTGAGATGGGATTGCAATCTCTATGTTACCCTTCATAACGTTTCGGTCCAACTGAGATGAGTGATCGGTCCCATAGAGATTGCAATGCAAACTCTGTGTTTCCCCTTCGTAACGTTTCAGTATAACCGAGATGAGCGAATCGGTCCCACCAAGTTTGCCTGACCAACTCTCTATTTGCCTATTACCAAAATCTGTCCCACCGAATTTGTGTAATCGGTCTCACCAAGATTACGTTATGCCCTAACCCTAATGGAATCAGTCCCACCGAGTTGACATGTAGGTCCCACAAAAAATCCCAACGTTCACATTTTGAACTAAATCGGTCTGACCGAGTTTCATGATTCGGTCCCACCGAGTTTGGCGATTTGTGTGTAACGGTTAGATTTTGTGTGGAGGCTATATATACCCCTCCACCCACTCTTCATTAATAGAGAGAGCCATCAGAACATGCCTACACTTCCAACATATATTTTCTGAGAGAGAACCCCCTACACTTGTGTTGAGGTCAAGATATTCCATTCCAACCACATAAATGTTGATCTCTAGCCTTTCCCAAGTTGCTTTCCACTCAAACCCTCTTTCCACCAAATCCAATCCTATGAGAGAGAGAGCCGAGTGTTGGGGAGACTATCATTTGAAGCACAAGAGCAAGGAGTTCATCATCAACACACCATCTATTACCTTTTGGAGAGTGGTGTCTCCTAGATTGGTTAGGTGTCACTTGGGAGCCTCCGTCAAGATTGTGGAGTTGAACCAAGGAGTTTGTATGGGCAAGGAGATCGCCTACTCCATGAAGATCTACCCTAGTGAGGCAAGTCCTTCGTGGGCGATGGCCATGGTGGGATATATAAGGTTGCTTCTTCATGGACTCGCGCAACCGTTACCCTTCGTGGGTTGAAGTCTCCATCAACGTGGATGTACGATAGCACCACCTATCGTAACCACGCCAAAAATCTCCATGTCTACATTGCGTTTGCTCCTCCAAACTCCTCCCTTTACCTTCATATGCAATTGTTTTACATTCCGTTGCTATACTCTTAGAATTGCATGTGTACGTTGATTACTTGACTTGTGCTAAGTTGTTAAAACCCGCCAAGACTTAAAATTGGGAAAAGGCTAGATTTTTATTTGGTCAAGTAGTGTAATCACCCCCCTCTAGACATACTTTTGATCCTACAGTTGGCCGGAGAGGCAAGCATGCCGGCTTGGCGTCTCGACGCCGTGTTCTTGCCGTCCGCTCTTCGCGGCCTTGCTTGGGGTGTAGGAAGTGTGCCGAGGGCTCCTGCTCTAGTTATTGATCGCAGCTTGATGGCCTCGGCTCTGGCCTCTCCTTGGCTGTTTGAAGCTCTCTGGAAAAATATGAAATTTGAATTTAATTAAAAATAGACCGAGGGAGTGACGTCGAAGGCGTAAAGCCTTGGGGCGCCACCACTCATACCGCTTCGCGCGCGTACTGAGTGGCTGACTAGTGGGCCCCGCTCGTCAGGTGTGGGGGAGAGGGGGAAAGAAATAGAGGACGGCGCGGCTTCGCCGGAGCACACGCCGGCGACGAGGGCTTCTTGGCCAAAACGAGAGGGAGGGATCGAGAGAGGAGACAGAGGCGCACCTGCCCGTATCCGTAGAGTAGCTAGGGGTCGTCGGATGACGTCGGAATCAACCTCTCTAGCGGAGGCAGAGAGTGGAGGTCGCCGGAGACGAAGACGACGGTGAACAGAGGCGACTCCAGGGGCTCCAACCAGGCGGAACAGCACCATCGGAGAGCGGCGGAGGCCCTGGAAGGGTTGCCCAGGCCTAGGAGGGGCCGGAGCTATGGAGACGACCCGAGGGGATCGCCGGCGAGCTCGAGCCCGGGGACGGCGGCCCGCGGCCTGCCCGGCCTAGCTACGGCTATCTATGAGGTTGTGGAGTGTGTGGGAGTCGTGGATGGTGCTCGAGGAGGCTGGAGAGGGCTCCATTTATAGCCGAGCATCGAGGGGGGTTCGGGCACCACAGGTGGACACCTGGACACGGCGCCCGGTGACGAACGGCGACAGTGAGAGGGGAAGAGGGAGACGCAGCTCACACGGGGACTGTGGGCGAAAGGGGACGAGCACAGGGGCACTTGGGTGACGACGAGCACAATGCGCACCGCACTGTTACGTTGGCCAGACTATGCCCGTGCTCGCTACAGCGAGCTCCAGCGTCGGCGAGTGGCAGGAGGGAGTTAAGAGGGCTTGGACGAAGATTGTGGCGAAGTTTGGCAAGGCTAGGCAGTCAGGGAAGCGAGCACACGAGCAACAGAGGCTCGGGCGTGACCCAGAGTGCGTCGGCACGCAGGTTGGCATCGTGTACAAGCGTGGTCACCGCGTGAACTCTGCCCTCAGGCCGACCTAAGGCCAAATTTCATGTCTGGCTTGTTGTTGGTGGTAGTTTTCAAGATTAGCACGCTTTGGTTTGGATCCAGACGCAGTAGGATAGATTTCAACCGCCTAGTAAGTTTCTGATCAGTAACTTATAGAGCTTACTATGGTCAAACGGTTGGGAGTTGAGGGCTGGGCTTTGGGGGTTAGCAATCACCTACTAAGGTGATGATGCACAAGAAAAATTGACCACAATGGAGCAAGTAAAATGGTAGTTGCTGTAGAAACCCCCATTTCTGTCCAGAATAGAAAATATTTTCTGTAGCAAAAATATTCCAAAAAATTATGCAATATTTTTGCTCAGGAAGGTGCCCTATGGTTCAAAGAATATTTGTGAATTTTCTCAGATTTTTGTGGGCAAGAAAAATTGGGGTTGCTTTGGAGCACATTGAGCTGACTAGGGTTTAAGAGAGGGAAATGAATATTTCTCATTTAAGAAAAATATTCCAATTATTATTTTGAGGTGAACCAGAGTGGGAATGATGGTTAGAGAGGGAAATGGGACACTTGGGTGAAAGCCAAGGGGTACCCAAGTGTTTAAGTCCACATGAAAAGATTCAAAACTCCAAATTTCAAATTCAAACCAACTAAAATCAAGCAAAGAAAAGAGGGCAAAAACCAGGCTGTCACAAACCTCCCCCACTTAGAATGAATCTCGTCCTCGAGATTCGGTTGCTTGGGAAAACCATTCTGGATAATGTGCCTTTAGAAATTCTTCCCGTTCCCATGTTGATTCTGACTCTGTGTGATGCTCCCACTGAACCTTGTAGAACTTCCTTACTTTCCTACGAGTGGCTGATACGTCCATTTTGCATCATGCTTTTATATCATATTTATTGCATTATGGGCTGTTATTACACATTATGTCACAATACTTATGCCTATTCTCTCTTATTTTACAAGGTTTACATGAAGAGGGAGAATGCCGGCAGCTGGGATTCTGGGCTGGAAAAGGAGCAAATATTACAGACCTATTCTGCACAGCTCCAAAAGTCCCGAAACTTCACGAAAGACGTTTTTAGAATATATAAAAAATACTCAGGGGAAGAGATTCACCAGGGGGGCCACACCCAACCCACGAGGGTGGGGGGCACACCCTACCCCCTGGGCGTGCCCCCCTACCTCGTGGGCCCCCTGGTGGCCCTCCGGTGGCCATCTTCTGCTATATGAAGTCTTTCGATGGGAAACAAATAATAGGCCATCTTCTCGGACGAAACTCCGCCGCCACGAGGCAGAACCTTGGCGGAACCAATCTAGGGCTCTGGCGGAGCTGTTCTGCCGGGGAAACTTCCCTCCCGGAGGGGGAAATCATCGCCATCATCATCACCAACGCTCCTGTCATCGGGAGAGGGCAATCTCCATCAACATCTTCATCAGCACCATCTCCTCTCAAACCCCTAGTTCATCTCTTGTATCCAATTCTTGTCTCCAAGTCCGGGATTGGTGCTAGTAGGTTTCTAGTAGTGTTAATTACTCCTTGTAGTCGATGCTAGTTGGTTTATTTGGTGGAAGATCATATGTTCAGATCCTATATGCATATTAATACCCCTTTGATTATGAACATGTTTATGCTTTGTGAGTAGTTACTTTTGTTCCTGAGGACATGGGAGAAGTCTTGTTATTAGTAGTCATGTGAATTTGGTATTCGTTCGATATTTTGATGAGATGTATGTTGTCTCTCCTCTAGTGCTGTTATGTGAACATCGACTACATGACACTTCACCATTGATTGGGCCTAGAGGAAGGAATTGGGGAGTAATAAGTAGATGATGGGTTGCTAGAGTGATAGAAGCTTAAACCCTAGTTTAAGCGTTGCTTCGTAAGGGGCTGATTTGGATCCATATGTTTCATGTTATGGTTAGGTTTACCTTAATACTTTTGTTGTAGTTGCGGATGCTTG
Source organism: Triticum aestivum (assembly GCF_018294505.1). Taxonomy (NCBI): domain Eukaryota; kingdom Viridiplantae; phylum Streptophyta; class Magnoliopsida; order Poales; family Poaceae; genus Triticum; species Triticum aestivum. The sequence continues at coordinate 493,726,622 of NC_057809.1, read as the reverse complement.
CAATAGAGGTTAATCATAAGTGGGATGCTTGTCCAAGTAAGGACAGTACCCAAGCACCGGTCCACCCACATACCAAATTATCAAAGTATCGAGCGCGAATCATATGAGCGTGATGAAAACTAGCTTGACGATATTCCCATGTGTCCTCGGGAGCGCTTTTCTCTACATAAGAGTTTGTTCAGGCTTGTCCTTTGCTACAAAAAGGATTGGGCCACCTTGCTGCACTTTATTTACTTTTGTTACTTGTTGCTCGTTACAAATTATCCTATCACAAAACTATCTGTTACCACTTATTTCAGTACTTGCAGAGAATACCTTGCTGGAAACCGCTTATCATTTCCTTCTGCTCCTCGTTGGGTTTGACACTCTTACTTATCAAAAGGACTACGATAGATCCCCTATACTTGTGGGTCATCAGTGACCCTTTCCATCTGATCCAAAATTTTAACCGGTTTCTCTTCATATGTTAAGTCCTTTGCCAACTCTATTTCAGTCATAGCAGTCTTTTTCTCAGGCGGCGATATGCATCGCCTCAACTGTGAAACATGAAACACATTGTGCACATCCGACAATTCAGGGGGTAGTTCCAACTAATATGCAACACTACCCACTCATGACATAACTGGAAATGGACCAATAAATCTGGGTGCCAACTTTCCACGAGTATGAAATCTCTTGATTCCTTTCATAGGAGTGACTCAAAGGTATATCTGTTCTCCGAGTTCAAAACTAATCTGGCGGTGCTTTGCATCATAATAACTCTTCTGTTGGGATTTGGCCAATTGCAATCTGTCTTTGATTTCCGTAACTTGTTTCTCAGCTTCCATCATGAGATCTGTTCGGAAGATACGGCTATCTCCAGTTTGAGACCAATTTAATGGGGTGCGGCACTTACGGCCATACAAAGCCTCATACGGTGACATCTTTAGACTGGTCTGGAAGCTGTTATTGTAAGAGAACTCGGCATACGGCAGGCAGTCTTCCCATTTAGGTCCTTGGTCCAAAGCATAGGCTCGCAACATATCTTCGAGTATTTGATTTACTTGCTCTGTCTGTCCATCAGTCTGAGGATGATAAGCGGTACTGTATTTCAGTGCTGTCCCCAAGGCTTGATGGAGACGTGACCAAAAAGCGGAGGTAAAAAGTGAACCTTGGTCAGAAGTGATAGTTCGGGGTAATCCATGCAGACTGACTATTCTGGATACATACAGCTGAGCAATCTCCTCTTGAAGTTCAAGAGGCAAGGATTTCACTATGACATTTAGGCTGACAGGTTTTTGACTGAGTGCATCGGCAACCACGTTGGCCTTACCCGGGTGGTAATTTATTCCAAGGTCATAATCCTTGACTAACTCAAGCCATCTTCGTTGTCAGAGATTTAAATCTGGCTGAGTAAATATATACTTGAGACTTTTGTGATCGGTAAAAATTTGGCACCTCTTCCCGATGAGATAGTGTCTCCAAATTTTTAGAGCATGAACCACCACGGCCAATTCTAGATCATGAGTAGGATAATTTCCCTCGTGGGGTCGTAACTATCGTGATGCATAGGCTACTACCTTCCTGTCTTGCATAAGTACACATCCAAGTCCTTGTGTGGAGGCGTCACAGTACACATCAAAACTGCGGTAGATATCAGGAAGTGTCAACACAAGTGCAGTCGTCAGCCGTACCTTTAGCTCATTGAAACTTTTCTCACAACCCTCAGTCCATTCAAACTTCTTATCCTTTTTGAGCAACTCTGTCATGGGTTTAGCAATCTTGGAAAACCCTTCAATGAAACGATGGTAGTAACCGGCTAATCCAAGAAAACTCCGAATCTGTGATTCGGTTGTGGGTGGAAACCAATCAAGCACATCCTTTACTTTACTCGGGTCCACGTCTATACCTTCGGCGGATAGCACATGTCCAAGAAATCCAACCTGCTTGAGCCAAACTTCACATTTACTGAATTTGGCGTATAGCTGATGATCGTGGAGTCATTGTAACACTGATTGGAGGTGTTGTTTGTGATCTTCTTCACTTCTTGAGTAAATAAGTATGTCATCGATGAAGACTACCACGAACTTATCGAGGAAGTCAATGAATACTTTGTCCATCATATGCATAAAGAAGGCAGGGGCGTTGGTGAGACCAAAGGACATAACTATATATTAATAAAGACTGTATTGAGTGGTAAATGTGGTCTTAGGAATATCTTCCTTTTTAATCTTGAGCTGATGATATCATGTCCGTAAATCAATCTTGGAGAATACCTTGGCCCCACTGAGCTGATCAAACAAGTCATCAATCCTTGGCAATGGATATTTGTTTTTGATGGTGACATCATTCAGCTGATGGTAGTCCACACACATGCAGAGCCTGCCGTCCTTTTTGTCCACGAAGATAGCAGGCGATCTCGATGGTGAAGAGCTGGGACGGATATATCCTTTGTGGAGCATTTCATCAAGCTGTTTCTTTAGATCCACTAATTCTGATGAGGGCATCCGGTAATACTTCTTGTATAATGGTGTGGTTTTGGGCAAAAGATCTATTGCCAACTCAAGCTCTCGATCTGGTGGCATGCCTGGCAGCTCTTCTGGAAATACATCAGGAAATTCACTGACCACAGGAATTAATTCCAATTCAGCCACAACAGTGAAGACCATTTCTTTCTTGGGTATGCTTCTACGAGCATAGAATTTGGTAGTCTGCCCCTTCTGACTGGTCAAAGTGACTTCTCGGGTCACGCAATTTATGCATACTTGATATTGAGTCAGCCAATTCATACCCAAGATAACATCCAGCTTAGCAGACTCAATAATTATCAAAGAAGTTGAAAAGCATACTCCGTTGATATTGATTTCTAGATTACGGCAGCCCAGATTGCTCTTGATTAAGGATCCCGGGGTTTGTACTAGCATATTCTTGCCCAAAAGCGAACAAGGAAATTTGTTTTGGGCAACAAAACTACGAGAGATAAAAGAGTGGGAAGCCCCAGAGTCAAATAAAATTACTGCAGGTATGTTATTAACAAAAAACATACCAACGACGACTTCGGGGTTTTCTTGGGCTTCAGCTGCGGAGAGGTGATGAACGTGCCCAGTGATGGTTTGCTGGTTCGGGCATGATTCCATAAAGTTGACTTGTGGCCTAAATAGAGCATTCGCCTTACTGTTCTTGGGACACTCTTTGGCATAATGTCAGGTTTGCCCACAACTGAAGCAAGAATTGGAGCGCTGGCACTCCTCGTGCACTGGGTTGGTCATGACATTCTTGACTTGACTGGTGGTCTTGTTAACATTCTGTTGCCAATTGGGCTTGTATTCCACCTGAGTCTGCTGCCAGGTACGAGCCTTTTGCACGGGTTGCCCATCCTTCTTTGGCTCAAACTTGCGCTTGTGGTCATTGCTAGCAAGCCTATTATCTGATACAAGCCTCTGCTCCCTTTCAGCAATGAAAGCCTTGTTCACCAGAGTTTGGAAATCTGGGAAATCAAACATACTGAGAGTACACCGGAGTTGCGGGTTTAACCCACCAAGAAATCTGTCAATCTTTCTTTCTTCAGTGGCCACGTCATGAAGGGAGTAACATGACAGATGATTGAATTTTTGCAAATATTCACCCATAGACTAATTTCCTTGCAGGAGCGCAAGAAATTCATGCCGCTTAGTCTTCATAATTCTAGTAGGGATATGATATTTTCGGAACTGATCCTGGAATTTTGACCAGGTGATTTCTTCATCAGCAGGCACATGGCTTTTATATTTTCCCACCATATGGCAGCAGCGCCTTCAAGATAATGAGTTTCAAAAGGAACTTTATCACCTTCTTCAGTTCCAGCAATCTCAAGTTTCCTCTCAATGGTTCACAGCCAATCGTATGCTTCCAAGGGGTCAATAACCTGACTGAAACTAGGAGGCTTGGTCCTTTGAAAATCTCACAGCTTGGAGTGATGACCGTTCTGATTCCCATTCTGCCCAACCATAGCTTGCACACTTCTTAAAATTGCAATCAGATCATTATTCCGTCTTTCCTCAAACATACGCAGAATTTGCTCGGTGGAGGGCAGATTTGGCGGTGGAGGCGGTGGTGGAACGTACGGCTCGGGGGAGTGCCTCCCTGTCGTGCGAAACGACGAATAGGAGTACCCTCACGAACATTGCTACTGCTGCCTCCCCGTGGCATCCTATTGTGGTTTTTTTCCTAAGACAACGCAACCGAGATGAGAAACATTCAAAATAAATTGGGGGAAAGCCCGCAAAAAAAGCCTGAGAAAAACCGAAATGACGAAGAAAATACGGCGAATAAAATAGAGTTCCAACATAATTATACATAGACTCATACATGAAAGATACATAACATGCCAGGTTCAACTACTCTCATACATGAAATGAAACCTCATGACTCGTACAACTACACTCGTACACCATCCTGATGACTATGAATGCTCAGAAGCTCTACTGCTCTGCTGGTGCTGCAGGGTCCTCTCCTGAAGCGGACTCGGATCCTGAACTGACGAGGTAAACTGAGACCTCTAGGTTAAAGGTAACACGAGACGCTGCCTTGAGGGCTCTCCCTCAGGGGCAGGTGTAGGGTGAAGCATCGGGGCTACAGGAGTAGTGAGAAGTGAAACCCACTCAACAGGGGCACTGAGAGGATTCACGGTAGCGGCGCCCGAGCTACTCAGAGGAGTAAGCAGTGAAACAGGGGAACTAGAACTGGCTAGAATATAAGGAGTAAATCCCAGGGTGGATGGAGTAGTGGCAGATCTAGTAGAGGCTAAAGCATTACGGGCACGAGTCAGCTCTCGAGCCAGCTCGTGGATCATAAGATAGCTAGCGGTGATATAACGAGCAAGATGGCTGGCAACACTATCGGACTCCAGATCAATGATAGGGAAATGGACACGACTATTGTCGTGCAGAGAAGGATAGTAGTAGAAACCTGGGTGGTTCTGCATTCGGACGTTCTTGTAACAAAGCTCGACAAGGACCTCGAATGCAGCAAACTAGACAGCCTGAGAAGCGGTAGAAGCGTAACCGCTCTAAGAGTTAAGAGTGTAAGTGCTGGAATCGGAACTGGTGCGCAAAGTGACCACCGCGTGATACTCATACACTGAGTCAGCTAGACGCTCCCGATACACACGATAAACTGGATCGTCACCGAGGGGTGATACGTCTCCAACGTATCTATAATTTGTGATTGTTCCATGCTATTATATTATCTATTTTGGATGTCAATGGGCTTTATTTTACACTTTTATATCATTTTTTGGGACTAACCTACTAACCGGAGGCCCAGCCCAAATTGCTGATTTTACCTATTTTAGGGTTTCGGAGAAAAGGAATATCAAACGGAGTCCAAATAGAATGAAACCTCTCGGAACGTGATTTTCTCAACAAACGTGATCCAGGAGACTTGGAGTGGGCATCAAGAAACAAGGGAGGAAGGCACGAGCCAGGGGGGCGCGCCCTCCACCCTTGTGCCCCCCTCGTTGCTGCACCGACGTACTTCTTCCTCCTATATATATCCACGTACCCCCCAAACATCCAGGAGCACCACGAAAATCTTATTCCACCACCGCAACCTTCTATACCCGAGAGATCCCATCTTGGGGCCTTTTCTGGAGCTCTGCCGGAGAGGGCATTGATCACGGAGGGCCTCTACATCAACACCATGGCCTCTTCGGTGATGTGTTAGTAGTTTACTTCAGACCTACGGGTCCATAGTTATTAGCTAGATGGCTTCTTCTCTCTCTTTAGATCTCAATACAAAGTTCTCCTCGATCTTCTTGGAGATCTATTCCATGTAATCTTCTTTTGCGGTGTGTTTCGGGAGATCCGATGAATTGTAGGTTTATGATCCAGATTATCTATGAACAATATTTGATTCTCCTCTGAATTCTTTTATGTATGATTGGTTTATCTTTGCAAGTCTCTTCGAATTATCAGTTTGGTTTGGCCTACTAGATTGATCTTTCTTGCAATGGGAGAAGTGCTTAGCTTTGGGTTCAATCTTGCGATGCTCGATCCCAGTGACAGAAAGGGAACCGACACGTATTGTATTGTTGCCATCGAGGATAAAAAGATGGGGTTTATATCACATTGCATGAGTTTATCCCTCTACATCATGTCATCTTCCTTAAAGCATCACTCTGTTCTTATGAACTTAATACTCTAGATGCATGCTGGATAGCGGTTGATGTGTGGAGTAATAGTAGTAGATGCAGAATCGTTTCGGTCTACTTGTCTCGGACGTGATGCCTATATACATGATCATACCTAGATATTCTCATAACTATGCTCAATTCTATCAATTGCTCGACAGTAATTCGTTTACCCACCGTAATACTTATGCTCTTGAGAGAAGCCACTAGTGAAACCTATGGCCCCAGGGTCTATCTTTCATCATATTAATCTTCCAACACTTAGTTATTTCCTTTGCCATTTATTTTACTTTGCATCTTTATTTCTATTTATCATAAAAATACCAAAAATATTATCTTATCATATCTATCAGATCTCACTCTTGTAAGTGACCGTGAAGGGCTTGACAACCCCTTTATCGCGTTGGTTGCGAGGTTCTTATTTGTTTGTGTAGGTGCGTGGGACTTGAGCGTGATCTCCTACTGGATTGATACCTTGGTTCTCAAAAACTGAGGGAAATACTTACGCTACTTTGCTGCATCACCCTTTCCTCTTCAAGGGAAAATCAACGCGGTGCTCAAGAGGTAGCAAGAAGGATTTCTGGTGCCGTTGTCGGGGAGATTCGCGCCAAGTCAAGTCAATATTTTACTCCCAACAACGAGTCATTTTTGGCGCCATTTCCAAGTCAAAGCATACCAAGTACCCATCACAAACTCTTATCCCTCGCATTACATTATTTGCCATTTGCCTCTCGTTTTCCTCTCCCCCACTTCACCCTTGCCGTTTTATTTGCCCTTCTTCTGCTCGTCTTTCCATTTGCTTTGATGTCTTACTTGGATCATTTGCTCGTTTGGTTGGAGTAGTTGTTTATTTATTACGAAACAGAGAACCTAAACATCTATGGATCCTCATCCTCTTGCTAATCTTTTTAAGAGTTCCAATTATGATGAACCAATTGCTAGTGAGTTTTGTGCACTAGATTATCTTTATAAAGTTTTGCTTGAAATTCATGAATCTGAAAATTGTGATGAAATACTTTATGGTGTGATTCACGATGGATCTTTGAATAGAAAGCATGATTGCAATGATTATAATATAAATTCCATTAATGTCAATTGTGCTTATAATATGCAAAATCCTAAGCTTGGGGATGCTATTTTTTCTATGTCTACTACTTGTTGCAATGATCATGATTGGGGTGATTCTTCTTACGATCTTGAAAATTTATTTAAGCCCCATGATGAATATGAGATTGATTATAATGTTTGCAATAATATTGAAAGTGGGTTTGGAAGAGTGTCAACTTTAGATCCCACAAATTTGGAGAATGTGCAATCTTATGAATTTTTTGATAAAAGTGGGTTTGGAGAGGTCATGACTTTAGTTAATGTTAATCCCAATATTTTGGAAGAGTGTAAACTTTGCATGCATGTGGATCATGTTGAAAATATTTTATGTGATAGCTATTTTTTTGAATTTGCTTATTATCCTACATGTAATTATTATGAGAGAGGAAAATATGGTGGTAGAAATTTTCATGTTACAAAATTACCTCTCGTTATGTTGAGATTGCTATTATTTCTTTCCGCTTCCTTGCATATGCTAGTTTTTGCTTACCTTGATAATTTGTTTGACTATAAGATGCCTATGCATAGGAAGTATGTTAGACTTAGATGTGTTTGTCATGTGTTTTTGAATGATCTCTTTGTGCTTCAATTCTTGTCTTTCATGTGAGCATCGTTGAAATATTTTGCCTAGCTATAAAGCTTTAAAGAAAAGCACTTGTTGGGAGACAACCCAATATTTTTCCTTGCTGTTATTCAATAAATAATTTATCCAGCCTCTGTTTTGGTTGTGTTTTTTGTGTTTAATTAGTGTTTGTGCCAAGTAGAACCGTTGGGAAGACTTGGGGAAAGTCTTTTTGATCTTGCTGTAAAAAAACAGAAACTTTAGCGCTCACGAGAATCGCTGCCATTTTTATTTGGAAGGTGCTTTTTAGTTAATTATTTTTTCAGATGATTAATAAATAAATTCCTCACGTCCAGAAATTTATTTTCGAATTTTTGGGGTTCCATAAGTTGTGTTAGCTACAGATTACTACAGACTGTTCTGTTTTTGACAGATTCTGTTTTTCTTGTGTTGTTTGCTTATTTTGATGAATCTATGGCTAGTAAAAGAGTTTATAAACCATAGAGAAGTTGGAATAAAATAGGTTTAACACCAATATAAATAAAGAATGAGTTAATTACAGTACCTTGAAGTGGTGTTTTGTTTTCTTTTGCTAACGGAGCTCACGAGATTTTCTATTTTGAGTTTTGTGTTGTGAAGTTTTCAAGTTTTGGGTAAAGATTTGATGGATTATGGAACAAAGAGTGGAAAGAGCCTAAGCTTGGGGATGTCCGTGGCACCCCAAGGTAAAATTCAAGGACACCAAAAAGCCTAAGCTTTGGGATGCCCCGGAAGGCATCCCCTCTTTCGTCTTCGTCTATCGGTAACTTTACTTGGAGCTATATTTTTATTCACCACATGATATGTGCTTTGCTTGGAGTGTCTTGTATGATTTGAGTCTTTGCTTTTTAGTTTACCACAATCATCCTTGCTGTACACACCTTTTGAGAGAGACTCACATGATTTGAAATTTATTAGAATACTCTATGTGCTTCACTTATATCTTTTGAGCTATATAGTTTTTGCTCTAGTGCTTCACTTATATCTTTTAGAGCACGGTGGTGGATTTGTTTTATAGAAACTATTGTTCTCTCATGCTTCACTTATATTATTTTGAGAGTCCTTTAGAACAACATGGAAATTTGCTATAATATAAAAACTTTCATACATAGGGCTGGAAAAAAAGCTCGAAGCTCGCGAGCTAAACGAGTAGCTCGTGACTCGTGACTCGGCTCGATTCGACTCGAACTCAAAGAATAACAAGCCGAGCCGAGCTTTAGTTTAAGATCGTTTACGTACCAAGTTAAATGAGCCGATCTCATGAGTACTCTGGTAACTCGTTAAGCTTGGTAAAAAAATCAATGTTTTTAGGGGTAGTCAAATACAGTCACTAAACACCTTGCGTCCCAGCACAAGGCCCAGCCGCTCAAGGCCGATCCACCCAGGAGACTCACATGTACAAGACCACATATGCACATGCTAAATTCTCAGTTAATCTTTTTATCGTATTTGTAAGGTCTAATGTTTATATCTTTAATGAGCTTAACAAGCTAAACGAGCCAGCTCGCGAGTTATACGAGTCAAGCCAATCTTGGATTTGAGCTCGTTATAGTAACGAGTCGAGTCGAGCTAGCTTGTTAATGAAACGAGCTTTAGCGAGTCGAGTCGAGCTGGCTCGACTCGGCTCGAATTCCACCCCTATTCATACAAGTGCATTGAATACTATGAGTAGTTTGATACTTGATAATTGTTTTGAGATATGGAGATGGTGATATTAGAGTCATGCTAGTTGAGTAGTTGGTGAATTTGATAAATACTTGTGTTGAAGTTTGTGATTCCCGTAGCACGCACATATGGTGAACCGTTATGTGATGAAGTCGGAGCATGATTTATTTATTGATTGTCTTCCTTATGAGTGGCGGTCGGGGACGAGCGATGGTCTTTTCCTACCAATCTACCCCCTAGGAGCATGCGCGTAATACTTTGCTTTGATAACTTGTAGATTTTTGCAATAAGTATGTGAGTTCTTTATGACTAATGTTGAGTCCATGGATTATACGCACTCTCACCCTTCCACCATTGCTAGCCTCTCTAGTATCGCGCAACTTTCGCCGGTACCATAAACCTTCCTCAAAACAGCCACCATACCTACCTATTATGGCATTTCCATAGCCATTCCGAGATATATTACCATGCAACTTTCCACCGTTCCGTTATTATGACACGCTTCATCATTGTCATATTGGTTGCATGATCATGTAGTTGACATCGTATTCGTGGAAAAGCCACCGTTCATAATTCTTCATACATGTCACTCATGCATCATTGCACATCCCGGTACACCGCCGGAGGCATTCACATAGAGTCATATTTTGTTCTAAGTATTGAGTTGTAATTCTTGAGTTGTAAGTAAATAAAGTGTGATGATCATCATTATTAGAGTATTGTCCTAAGTGAGGAAAGGATGATGGAGACTATGATTCCCCCACAAGTCGGGATGAGACTCCAGACGAAAAAAGAGGCCAAAAAGAAAAAAAGAAGGCCCAAATAAAAAAAGAAAAAATGAGAGAAAAATAGAGAAGGGGCAATGTTACTATCCTTTTCCACACTTGTGCTTCAAAGTAGCACCATGTTCTTCATATAGAGAGTCTCCTATGATATCACTTTCATATACTAGTGGGAATTTTTCATCATAGAACTTGGCTTGTATATTCCAATGATGGGCTTCCTTAAAATGCCCTAGGTCTTCCTAAGCAAGCAAGTTGGACACACCCAATTAGTTTCTTTTGTTGAGCTTTCATATACTTATAGCTCTAGTGCATCCGTTGCATGGCAATCCCTACTCACTCACATTGATATCTATTGATGGGCATCTCCATAGCCCGTTGATACGCCTAGTTGATGTGAGACTAGCTTCTCCTTTTTTTCTTCTCCACAACTACCATTCTATTCCACCATAGTGCTATATCCATGGCTCACGCTCATATATTGCGTGAAGATTGAAAAAGTTTGAGAACATCAAAAGTATGAAACAATTGCTTGGATTGTCATCGGGGTTGTGCATGATTTACATATTTTGTGTGGTGAAGATAGAGCATAGCCAGACTATATGATTTTGTTGGGATAACTTTCTTTGGCCATGTTATTTTGAGAAGACATAATTGCTTAGTTAGTATGCTTGAAGTATTATTATTTTTATGTCAATATTAAACTTTTATCTTGAATCTTTCGGATCTAAACATTCATGCCACAATAAAGAAAAATTACATTGAGAAATATGTTAGAAAGCATTCCACATCAAAAATTCTTCTTTTATCATTTACCTACTCGAGGACAACCAAGAATTAAGCTTGGGGATGCTTGATACGTCTCCAACATTTCTATAATTTTTGATTGCTCCATGCTATTATATTATCTATTTTGGATGTCAATGGGCTTTATTTTACACTTTTATATCATTTTTTGGGACTAACCTACTAACCGGAGGCCCAGCCCAAATTGCTATTTTTTTGCCTATTTTAGGGTTTTGAAGAAAAGGAATATCAAACGGAATGAAACCTTCAGGAACGTGATTTTCTCAACAAACGTGATCCAGGAGACTTGGACTGGGCATCAAGAAACACGGGAGGAAGGCACGAGGCAGGGGGCGCGCCCTCCACCCTCGTGCCCCCTTTGCTCCACCGACGTACTTCTTCCTCCTATATATATATCCACATACCCCCCAAACATCCAGGAGCACCACGAAAACCTAATTCCACCGCCGCAACCTTCTATACCCGAGAGATCCCATCTTGGGGCATTTTCCGGAGCTCCGCCGGAGGGGGCATTCATCACGGAGGGCCTTTACATCAACTCCATGGCCTCTCCGATGATGTGTGAGTAGTTTACTTCAGACCTACGGGTCCATAGTTATTAGCTAGATAGATTCTTCTCTTTCTTTGGATCTCAATACAAAGTTCTCCTCGATCTTCTGGGAGATCTATTCGATGTAATCTTCTTTTGCGGTGTGTTTTTGGAGATCTGATGAATTGTGGGTTTATGATCAAGATTATCTATGAATAATATTTGATTCTCCTCTGAATTATTTTATGTATGATTGGTTTATCTTTGCAAGTCTCTTCGAATTATCAGTTTGGTTTGGCCTACTAGATTGATCTCTCTTGCAATGGGAGAGGTGCTTAGCTTTGGGTTCAATCTTGCGGTGCTCGATCCCAGTGACTGAAAGGGAAATGACACGTATTGTATTGTTGCCATCGAGGATAAAAAGATGGGGTTTATATCACATTGCATGAGTTTATCCCTCTACATCATGTCATCTTCCTTAAAGCATCACTCTGTTCTTATGAACTTAATACTCTAGATGCATGCTGGATAGCGGTTGATGTGTGGAGTAACAGTAGTAGATGCAGAATCGTTTTGGTCTACTTGTCTCGGACGTGATGCCTATATACATGATCATACCTAGATATTCTCATAACTATGCTCAATTCTATCAATTGCTCGACAGTAATTCGTTTACCCACCGTAATACTTATGCTCTTGAGAGAAGCCACTAGTGAAACCTATGGCCCCAGGGTCTATCTTTCATCATATTAATCTTCCAACACTTAGTTATTTCCTTTGCCATTTATTTTACTTTGCATCTTTATTTCTATTTATCATAAAAATACCAAAAATATTATCTTATCATATCTATCAGATCTCACTCTCGTAAGTGACCGTGAAGGGCTTGACAACCCCTTTATCGCGTTGGTTGCGAGGTTCTTATTTGTTTGTGTAGGTGCGTGGGACTTGAGCGTGATCTCCTACTAGATTGATACCTTGGTTCTCAAAAACTGAGGGAAATACTTACGCTACTTTGCTGCATCACCCTTTCCTCTTCAAGGGAAAATCAACGCGGTGCTCAAGAGGTAGCAAGAAGGATTTCTGGTGCCGTTGTCGGGGAGATTCGCGCCAAGTCAAGTCAATATTTTACTCCCAACAACGAGTCATTTTTGGCGCCATTTCCAAGTCAAAGCATACCAAGTACCCATCACAAACTCTTATCCCTCGCATTACATTATTTGCCATTTGCCTCTCGTTTTCCTCTCCCCCACTTCACCCTTGCCGTTTTATTTGCCCTTCTTCTGCTCGTCTTTCCATTTGCTTTGATGTCTTACTTGGCTCATTTGCTCGTTTGGTTGGAGTAGTTGTTTATTTATTACGAAACAGAGAACCTAAACATCTATGGATCCTCATCCTCTTGCTAATCTTTTTAAGAGTTCCAATTATGATGAACCAATTGCTAGTGAGTTTTGTGCACTATATGTACATTATTTAGTGAACATAAGGGCCTCGATCATAACAACTACGCGGAAGCGGAACGACGTCGTAGCGGAACTCCATAGTCTAAGGACACCGATGTGTACACGATCTAGACTCAGACAGCGCTCCTTTCCAACAAGGCTTTCCCGAAATCTGGCATGACACACCAGGTCAGTACATTGAATGTACTTGCAAGCTCACAACAGACATAAACATAATGACAAACAACATCATGATAATTAACCAACTATTAATAATTTAAAACAATACAAAGGCTAGCCAATCGCTCCCAGAATGCTCCCTCAATCAGATCCTTCGCTGGCCATTCTATGAGGGTTGACCAGGTCTTTTTTCGCGTCTTGCCCGTCCTATCATCGCTAGAATTCAACCCTGTCGTTTTTACCAAGCGGTGGATCGTGGCGAGGGATGACGTATGGGTCAGCGCTGTATCCACTTGGATCGAAATGGCTGGGTGTTGCTTCCTCCGGTGCGCGGGCGCGAGGTAGCCGCTCGTGCCATGCTGCGTGCGCACGAGAAACCCGCGTCACCGCGCTATGTATTTTTCTGTTACCCTCTCGCTGGCTGGTGCTACGGCTGCAAGTGGCCCTTGTTGACGCATGGCCCAGCGCATCAGCTTCCTGGTGTCTTTTACCCGTGTGCGCGTTGCTCGTTTCGCCTGCTGACCTCATGATTCGGCCAGCCCGGCGCATGGAGAGTGGGCGAGTGGACTGGGCAAGCGGTCTCGTCTCGCTCGTCTCGTCGAATGGCAGCGCCATGCCGCGTCATTTCCGGGTTGTACTGCCGCTTTTTTATCCCCATGTCGTCAATCACCGTTTCTGCGCCGTTGTTGGTCGCTGCTGCTTGGGTCCCGCGTTCGCTGGTCCCGCGCGTCACTGGGCTTGAGTGCTTGCGTGTGTTTGCTTTGACTCGTCGTCGATCTATGCGCGGCTGGGCGGGATGGGTGGTGGCTCTGCTCGGGTTGGTGGTTCGGCTGGATTCGCTCGAGCGTTCATGTGCTCTGCCGCGTGCTGCTGACTGTGGGACAGGCGGTGGGACAGGGCCACTGGTCGGGGCCACTGGTCCATTGCTCGTTACATATACTTGCGCATGGCCTCGCTGGTGGCCTGTTACTGTTCCCTCCACGTGGGTGGGGCCAATGGACGTGCGTGCGGTGCAGCGTGGGTACGCGTGACCGGCGTGTGCGTCGGCGGTGCGCATTCTGGCGGGTGCCCTTTGTGGGGTCATTGCAGCCTATGACAGTGGGCACTGGAACCCCTGGGCCTGGCAGGCAGGCTGCGTGTCGATGGATGTGTGGTGGGTTCCCATACTCCTCTGTGAGAATTGCCCCTGCCATTGCGGTGGCCAGGGGGGCTTTTCTCTCGGGTTTTCCCCTTTCCTCCTTCTATCCCTCATTTCCTCCACGCCGCTTCGTTCGCTCGCTTTTGTCCATGCTTCCAGGCCGCTGCGTCCTCTCCTGTTTGCCTGCCTTCATCCAGTTCGGCTAGCTCACATTGCGGTTCTCGCCATGGCCGTGCGTTCCTCCATGGGTGGTGTTGGTTGAGGTTCGTCTTCTTATCCTTTCCCTGTTCGTTTCTATCATTCCTTCTCCTGCTTAGTGACCTACTTTGCTTGTCTTTGCTCCATTGGTGCACAGTTTGCTACCGATTTTCCTGTTAGCTCTTGCATGGGAGCGTGTGCCATTACGTTCTTGCTGTCCAGGTTAGTGCTTGTCTCTTCTGCCTCTGTGTGGACATATGACTTTGAGGTGTTTGTTGAAATGGTTGGGTGCTGCTCGATAGGATGGTTGCCTGCTACCGTGTGCTCTGCTTTGCCATTTTCGCGTTCCATCATCTGTGCATGTGCATACTTCATGCTGTTCGTCGGCGGCTAATATGAGTATGGTTTGTGTTTTAGGTTGTTTTCAGGTTGGTCAGCTGTTCGTCCACGTTCGCTTGTTGGCTACTCTTCCGGTTGTGCTTCGTCATTCTGGTAATGTGCTTCTCTTTTGCCTATTTGTCTCTATTTCTGGATTGTTGAGAGATGCATTGTTTAGTGATAGCCCGAAAGACTAGGTCTGAGAAGATGTCATGCTTAGTCCGTTTTGTTTGGTTGCTGCCTCTGCAGTGGCCCTGAAGGTTTATACTTCTTGTGTTTTCACTTTGCTTGAAATAACACGGTAGTTGAAGTTGATTGATGGTCCTTCACTTCCTGCATATCTACAGTTTGATTGCTAAGTCATGTAGTGGATGGTGTTTTGTCATGCTAAGTGATGTTGTTTCCTTTGGTTAAAAGAAGAATTGTTCTGGTGCCATTGTGTGGCTCTACACTTGTTTAGTACCTTTGATGGAATATATATATGTGCTCTGTGACTTGCTGTGTTCTAATGGTTCTGTCTGCATTTATTTTGTAGGTTGGAAAAGCTGATATGTTTCTGAATCTGTGACCTGCTACTGCTCCTCAAGGTTTGCTCTCCTTTTCCATTGCATGTGAGCTACCTGTGGGTTCAGATGTATTTACTTGTTTGTGCATGTTATCATGGTTGTTGATGTACTGATAATCTCGCTATTCCAGATCTACTCTGGGGGTCGTGTTATTTTTTAGTTTTTTTATAATTTCGTTGCGTGTGAGCAGGATGTGTAACCTTATTTCAACTGTTATACCCATTTTGGAAGTCGTGGTGGCTCGGTGTTCTTTGCCGGCGCTTTTGTATCTGTGTGAGGTCATGGAGGATGGGTCCGTTCTTGCTGGGGTAGAACTGGAGCTTCCAGGGGATAGTTCTGCTCCGATTCCGCGACGAGAATTTTTTTGGAGCTCGGCCTGGTGTGGTTTTGTCCATGCTTATGAATAGGCTGCCCTCCAGGCTATAAGTTTTTTGCAGCGTCTGTATGGGTTTGTGGTTCGAGACTATAATTATGACTGTATGATGGCCTATAGGACCTCCCTTCGTTCTTCCATTACGGTTGCAGTCTCTGCCATTCGGCGTGTTGGTCACTTGGAGAGAGAGCTATTGCGCTTGCGCCGTACGTCTTCGGAGACGGAGATAAATCCAGATGTTGGCCCTGTTCTGGTCCAGTTTGACTGGGGTCTGCTGTGCTCTCAGATGCTTTCCTCTCTTCAATCTCTTTAGCTATCTTTTCTGGGCTTCCTATTTGGGTTTGCGTGCCTGCTTTGTACTGAATTGGTTCATTCCTCTAATACAATAAAGTCCTTGGGCTTTCTATACGGATCTTACAGTGTTTTCTTTTTGTGTTTTGCAAGACTGAAAAGAATAGTCTTCTTCTTCGAATTCAATGCTCTTCCCACATGCCTAAATAATAAATATGTTACTTGTTTATTGATTCTTCCTGTGCTGGGTCTTTGGTCTTTGGACCGCCCCCTTCTCTTATAGAGAAAAAACTAGCATGGGCTTTAGAGGACCCTGTTCCTTTTGGGCTTCTGGTTCTTCATGTGCTTTTGGGAAGGTATTTCTTGGGCCGCGAACTTTAGAGAATCTTGTTCGTTTGGGCTTATAGTATCCCATGGGCTCTTGGGAAGGTGTTCCGTGGACTTGCTCTCTCTCTCTCTCTCTCTCTCTTGTTTTTTCCCTACTTGGATTTGTTTGATTGCCTTTTCCTTCTGCCTGTGTATTTTAAAGAAAGCTAACAGTTTACTATTGGCATGCCTCTCCCTTTCATTTTAAAAATATAGTTCCATGCCCTTTATAGAGCCTTGTCTTTTGAATTCTGTTCCTGGGTCTAGGTGTATGCCTTTTTGCTATTTAATGCGCATGATTAGATTGTCTTTCTTTGTGTTACGTTCCTGTTGCAGTGTGTTGTGGTTGTTCTGTTCTTCATGTCGTTCCTGTGAGTCATGCCTCAGCGCCGTTCTGTTCGTCATAAGGCCAGTTCAAGCACCAGTCAACCACCTCCACGCTGTGTTGTTCGACGAAGGCTGTCTTTCTGTGACTCACCGTTGCCCTACATATCCTCAGGCCTACCTAAAAGAAAATGTACATGGTGCCCTTTTAAAATAAGTCCTTTTCCTTTATAGGTGTGCCTCCTGCACTCTGTCCATTCCTCTTCGTACCTGTGACAGGCCCTTTGTTTTTTAGATGATGGTTTCTTCCCCATTCTTAGTCCAGAAATTATGTACCATAATAGAAAGAGATGCAGGGTGGTTGTTGATAGACTTAGGGGGAAGGGGCCTGCCATTGGATCACCCTTAAGTGCTGGCTGGGTTGGATTCATGACTGAGGAGTCTGAGATGCTGAAAGGTATGCTGAGTGCCGATATGCCTAGAAACTATTGCATGATGCATTGCTGATTTACCATTGTTACTGAGTCGAAATAAATTTGCAGTTGGTACCGAAAGAGATCTTTCTACGGTGGCCCAGACTACAAATGTGCCAACTATGGTGCAGTCTTCTGGTTTGAGGGGAGGGTGAGATCGGAGTCCGCTATTATGCTAAGGCGGGTGGTTTACAACAAATGTTGCAAGGGTGGTAAGGTGTATATTACACCTTTTCAAAAGCCACCCTTGTTTCTCTCTGAGTTGCTAAGATACAATGGTCCCTCGCGTAGCAGAGAGTTTATAAAAAAATTCGTCAGTACAACTGCCTCTTTGCATTTACTTCCATGGGAACTACTGTTGACCGTTCTATAAATGATGGTAATGGTCCAAATATATACAAAATAAACAGGCAGGTTTGTCATCGAATGGGATCTCTTATGCCTAAGGAAGGAAATACCCCTAAGTATGCCGAACTCTATATATATGATACCTAGAATGAGGTGCAAAATAGGATTCAGGCTTTAGAAAACGGTGAAAAGAGTGATGGTGGTTTAGATGAATCTATTGTTGAAGGCTTGATGCATATGTTTGATACACACAATTCTTATGTCAAAACGTTTAGATCGGCTAGAGAAATACTAGCAGCCAATAAGCATGCCGAGATAGCCATTCGTTTAGTTTCCCCTGGTGAATCTGATGGCCCACAGTTTAGCCTTCCTACAACTGATGAGCTAGCATCTTTAATGTTTGGTGAGTTCACGGTGGAGGCTTCTTGTCGTGACATAATAATACACGGTAGAGATGACAATCTGCAGCAAATATCTTCTTTGCAAACTTCATATATGCCTTTGTAGTATCCTCTTCTCTTCCCCTATGCAGAATGTGGGTTTCAGCTCGGGCTTAAATATACTGGTTCAGACCCTTTAGATACTAGCAAAAGAACCAGGCTCACTATGCAGGACTGTTATTCCTATTCTCTCCACTATAGACCAGAGCAGCATAATCCACACCTTTGTTGTGGTTTGCTTTACTCACAGGCCATTGTAGATGCACACGCTTGCATAGACAAGTGGAGGCTGCATTTCATCATGAAGGCTAATAATGATCTTAGAGTAGAGAACCTGCAATGAGTCACTGATGCTGCTGGAAAAGGGCAGACGGATGCAAGTTCTGTTGGCAAAAAATCATACTTCCGTCCTCTTTTACCCGTGGCTGGTGTTATATGATTGAGAACTTCCAGGACGCATTAGCTATTTCACCTGTCTTTGGCCCACCAGACCTTTTCACCACCTTTACCTGTAATCCCAAGTGTCCTGAGATAACAGAAGCCCTGTGTTCTGAGCCTGGCCAGATGCCTTCAGAGAGGGCGGATCTTCCGGTCAGGGTTTATCACATGAAGCTCAATGACTATATTCATGATATTAAAAGTGGGGAGGCCTTTGGTCCTGTCGTAGTGGGTAAAACGTGCTTTGTGATTCCCCTCATCTCTTTTTTCTGTTCTTTTCCACCTCAACTCGTGATTGTTTTTTATCCCTTTGTTCACAGTACTGCACACTGTGGAGTTCCAGAAAAGAGGGCTTCCTGCTTTAATTAACTCTTTTATATTGACTTCCATCCCTGATCCTGTTGCGGATCCTCTTGGATACGTTCTTGTTTCTGTACACATGATGCATGGCCCTTGCGGGGAAGATGGTGTTAAATGTCCTTGCATGAAAGATGGATTGTGTTCAAAAAAATTTCCTAAGTCATTTCAGCTCGAGACCTCTCTAGATGATAGTGGATTCCCTGTGTATAGTCGCCCAGACAACGGCCGTTTTATAATTAAACAAAGGTCAGGCTTGATAATAGGCATGTTGTTCCTTATAATCTGCTCATGCTAAAAAAATACCAAGCGCATATTAATGTTGAGTGGTGTAATAAAACCCATGTCATCAAGTATCTTTATAAGTATGTTACAAAGGGTCCTGATTTTTCAAAAAAAATTGTTTGAAAGCATCAAAAACAAGCATGGTATTGAGATTGATGAGATCATGGAATATAGACAATGTCGTTACATATGTGATAAAGATGGTTGCTGGAGGATATATGGCTTTGATATACACAGTAAGATGCCTTCAGTTGAAAGATTGCCTGTTCATTTATTAAATAAACACATGGTGCGTTTCAATGTTAAAGCAAACCTGAAGTCAGTTGCTAACGATGAGTGGCTACAGAGAACAATGTTAACCGAGTGGTTTGTAGCTAATAGATGCCATGCAAATGCTAGGTCTCTTACTTATTGTGACTTCCCAACCAAATGGACTTGGCTAGGAAGCAAAAAACAACGGATTCCTAAGACCTCGAGTTATATGATTGGTAGATTTTATTCTGTTCACCCTACAACTGGATAACTTTTCTATCTTAGAATGCTCTTGATGGTTGTCAAAGGTGCCATGTCTTATACGGATGTTAGAACTTATAATAGGATTGTGTATGAAACCTTTAAGGAGGCATGTGCTGCTAGGGGCTTACTTGGAGATGATCTTGAATGGTATAGTGCGTTTGATGAGGCTTTGACCTAGGGTATGGGAGATCAGCTGCGCAGGCTTTTTGTTACAATCCTTGTTCATTGTGGTGTTAACGACGAAAATGCTTTCTTTGAAAAATATTGGTCACACTTGGCTGAGGATATTAAGTACAAGATCAAGCGCTCTTTTCGTGATGATAATCATGTTGTACCTCCTGATGAGCTGAGAGACATCTTTCTTGATAAGTTGACAGTTCTATTTAGTAAAAATGGTTCTAATATTCTAGACCACAGGCTGCCATTAAAGACTACATATGATGATTACTCTGATGACAATGACATGATAACTGATGAACTATCTGCTGATCCTAAAAGTGAACTACTAAAGGCAGAAACCATGTACAACCAATTAAATCTAGATCAACTCCTAGCTTATAAGAATATTATCGACCGAGTTGTGTCTGAAAAACCTGGCTTTTTATTTGTTTCTGGATATGGTGGAACTGGGAAAACTTTTCTCTGGAGTTCCATAATTGCTTATCTTAGAGGTAAAGAAAGGATTATTCTCACAGTTGCATCTTCCGGGGTTGCAGCACTTCTTTTACCTGGAGGTAGGACTGCTCATTCTAGGTTTAAAATACCAATCAGTCTAGATGACAATGGAACATGTGATATAAAAAGATCTAGCAAATTAGCAGAGATGATCGAATCAGCCTCCCTATAATATGGGATGAGGCTTTAATGATGCATCGTAGATGTTTTGAGGCTTTGGATCGTAGCTTACATGATATTCTGTCTGCCGATGATCCTTCTATAGCTGACATGCCTTTTGATGGTAAGGTTATGGTTCTGGGTGGCAATTTGAGACAGATTTTACCAGTCATTGAGGGTGGGACTCGCTCATAGGTTATAAATGCTGCTATAACAAATTCACCTCTATGGCATTGTATAGAAGTTCTACATCTTAACGTGAACATGCGTTTGGTTGTGCAAACAACAGATCCTATTTTACAAGCTGAGATAGCTTCTTTTGCTGGTTGGATCTTGAGTATTGGTGATGGTACATCGCCTTGTGTTACTAGACAAGGGGAGTGTGAGCCAAGTTGGGTAACAATTCCTGATGATATGTTGATCCATTTTGAGGAAAATAGAATAGGCGCTATTGTTAATGCTGTATATACAAACTTCGCTAAAAATTGTTCTAATTGAAAGTACTTGTGCCAAAGGGCTATCTTAACAACAACAAATGATCTAGCTCAAGAAGTTAATGACCATGTGCTAGCCTTAATGCCTTCTGCTGAAAGAGAGTACTTAAGCTATGATTCTATAGGAAATGCTGCTGACTCAATGCGTAATATGGATGTGTTTTATCCTATTGAGTACCTCAATACAATTAAAATTAACAATTTCCTACAGCACAAGTTGCTATTGAAAAAAGGCGTTCCGATTATGCTCCTTAGAAATTTGAGTCACGCAACTGGTCATTGTAATGGTACTCGTCTTGTTGTCTCTAAACTTGGTGAGAAAGTCATTGAGGATATTATCATGACTGGTTCTAATATTGGGGATGTTGTGTACATTCCAAGGATTTGCCTCACTACCAAGGATCCTAAATGGCCATTTACTTTACATCGTCACCAGTTTCCAGTTAGGGTTTGTTATGCCATGACTATCAGTAAGAGCCAGGGACAGACTCTCTCAGCTGTTGGATTATACCTGAAAAGCCCTGTTTTCACTCATGGCCAGCTTTATGTGGCGGTTTCACGTGTGACTTCCAGGAAAAACTTGAAAATACTTATCGAGAACAAAGATAGCACACTTGGATCTCAGACTAGAAACATAGTTTACTCTGAGATCTTTGAGTCTTTGGAATATTACTTACGTCGTGCTTTATTTTACGAACTGCTTTTGGTCTCACTACTACTTGCTGCCTCTTAGTCTCTATTATTGTATGCTTCCTAATTTGGTGAAGTATTTCGATTGTCTGCTCCCTTTTCAATAAGATTTGAGGCTGTAAATGTTGTTTTATCTGTTGCCGCTCACTACCTAAGATAGCAAATACTCTTCTTTTCTGTGCATCTATTTACGTGTTAAAGGTATTTTGGTAGTTCGCTTAGTATGTCTGTTCACTTGACTTCGATTAGGTATGCTATCATATTGGAGAACCTAATATGTTGCTTCTTTGTGTATTTTTACCTTCCTAAGCAAAAGTGTCTTTGTGTTTCCAGATGGCGCATCAGATGCTCTCTGAGATACACAACCACAGCAGGAAGTGGGTTGTCTCTGTCCTTGTCTCGCGCCTATGGTTTTATCGTGGGGGACTGACAATGGGCCTATCCAGCACATGGACTTAGTTGTTCTTAATAGCCAGGTTTGTCTTTACATAGGTAGCTCAACACCAACTGTCCATATCTGGCCTAGGATACCTTTCTGATTGTTGTTTTTGTTGGCAGGGCAACCGTATGTATGTGCAGATACCTCCTCAGCGAGCAGAAGAACTGAAGAATGAGCTGCAGGTAGGAAAGGTCTACATGATGAGCAGCTTCAACTGCGTTGAAGCAAAGACAACTTATAGACCTGTTGAGAGTCGCTTCATGATTCAGTTCACCAGGTTTAGCAATGTTGTTTTATGCCCGGGTTTGGAAGCAGATTACCCGTTCTGCACCTACAATTTGATCCCATTTCAGGACATCCCCAGGCCATGTGGGCCACCACCTTGTTTCCTTGGTAAGTTGTGTCACTGCATGCCTAAGTACATTAAAAACCACTTGTCAAATATCTGGAGTCTGATGCTCTTGCAAATTATATGGTTTTGAAGATGTCATTGGAAGAATAACTGCTATTTCTGATGTGGTCACTATCCAATCAATGCATCAGCCAGAGCCATAAAACACAAGGACAATAATCCTAACTGACTTACAGTAAGTGTCATTTGCTTATTATTATGCATGCACCATTCTAGGCCACCTGCTCGTTCATTTGTTTACTGATTTGTTCGTCATATGAAACCTATAGGGGCAAGGAGCTAAGGCTGGTCCTCTGGGGTGATCGAGCGATTGAATTTGAAGAAGAAGCAGTGCGGGAAAGAGACGAAAAAGGAAGCTGTGATTGCAATTTTCTTAGGAACACTACCTAAAATAAATCAAGGTGGTCAACCTATTGCATCTTATACATTTATGCATTCTTTATTGTACAACCTTTTCATCCTATGTTCAATGCAGCCTCTTACCCCTCTATATTGTTCAATAACTATGCAGGTGTTCAAGGACTTAGTGGTAGTTCTCCTTGTCGTTGGTATATTGACAAGGATCTCCCAGTGATAAATGACTTCCGCAACAGGTGATTTCTATATGCCTTCTAATTGGCTTATCTTGCTTTAACCATGAATTTGAAGACAGTGTTGTTTTCTTTGTCACGCTGCTAACTATCTCCCCTGTTGCGTATTAAAATAGGTTGGGGAATAATTTCAAACCCATTAGTAACAATGCTGCTTTGACCGAGGGTGCATTTACTACCCGTATCTATGCTGATCCAGTTGAAAAGTCCGTGTCAGAGCTCCTCCGCCTGAACCCTTACGAGAATGAGGTATCCTCGCTGTCTTTTCCTCTATATGGTGTTCCCACTTTTCCTGGTCATGTGCTCAACTACAAGTTAAGTTACTTCGACAGGAAAAATGGTTCATATGTACCATCACTGTCCAGAGGCTCAATCCTGATCAGCGCTGGTGGTTCTTCTGTTGCTCCTCCTGCAACAAGACCTCTACAATAGTCGCATCGAACTAGCGATGCGCCAATCCTAACTTCTCATCCATAGCAGCACATGAAACGTATGTGCCTTCCTAGACCTTTGTCTCCTGTTTCTTTTGTTTTGTGTTGTTTGTTTCCTCAGGCTTCCTGCCTGATTTATTTAGACATGCCTCTTCTATGTTTTATTAGTCCTTTAGTACAATCCTCATTCTATTTGTGCCATCTGTAGGTATTGTATTTCGGTATTTGCGAGTGATGACGTAGGTGAGGCTGAGTTCACCATGTTTGATAAAGTTGGAAAAGCAGCTGTTGGAAAACCACTCCTAAATTTACGGAAGTTTAGAAACCCAGGACTTCCAACCATACAAGAGATAGCCCGTGTACCGATGGTTGATAGGATTGCTCCACCATAGGTTACCTAGATTATTGGGATGAAGTATAAACTTATTGTGTCCATTGCAAAGAGAAGCTTTGCAACCATAAGCACATAGTTATTATTTCAAGTTGTGAAAATTATGGAAACCTACAAGCCTGAGTTAAGCTCATCTGCCTTTGACTGTGTCCCTGGATCATCTGGAGCATCATCATCTGCTTCCCTCACTGACAGTCCAGTACCATCTGAGATGTTTACACCCAATACCCCAAGCATCAACCAAGCCCAGTCTGGCAGCTCCTCAAGGAGCCCTGCTATAAATTTTCCATCACCTACAGGCGTGGTGTGTTGTTTTCTTAGTCTACCATCTCTCGGTCGATTTATTCAATCAAGATGCCCGAAAACTAATTCAGTTCTTCTCATTTCCTTTCTTTTACACTCAGACGCAGACACCAACTTCAAAGCTCAGTGTTGGTCTCCTTTCATCTGCATCTCCAGGGTATGCCTCTTTAGAAAGGACTACTGCAGTATTTTCTAATACTTGCTTGCTCTTATGATCGCATTTTCTTTTCTAGCAAATCACCATGCCCACCCAGCAGGACTAGGCATGCTTTATTTATCAGCAATGACAAGAAGCTCCCTCTGGCACAGGATCCTCCAAAGAAGTGTGACGAAATAGCCGCGATACATATTTCTCTGCTCCGCCTGAAATACCTGTTAACACACATGTGCTAACTAATGCATAATACTATAAATGCACACATATACATTTAGTAAATGAGCAGCATGCTCATGCGCTGATACATAGGTGTCAAGGCAAAATCTTACTATTGTATAGCCTAATAACCATCCAATATCAATATGCTATGTCTCTCTATTATCAAGCTTATGTATATGTTGGGTGCTCCAAGAGAACGATGATGAAAAGGCTGAAGATCCTTCTAATGCTGCTAATGCAAAAGATGATAAGAGTCCACTTCAGAGAAACAAGAAGTATGTACTACTTCTTACATTCCACTAATATAGCTCGTTTCCAAACATGTGTATAGTGTTCCGCTTATTTATTTTTGACTAACACACCTTGAAATAAAGGAACCCCGTTGCTGGAAAAGGAGCTGGAGGAGGGAAGAAAACAAAGCAGCAGTGACTCCTTTGCCCTGCCTATGCAACCTTAAGATATCTATAGGTACACCACAATTTCCCTATATACTACTATTCTTGGACTTGTTTTGCCATTCTCATACTTGGAACTGGTTTCTGAAACTTTGCATTCTACTGTAGGTTATCTATCCTATGTACATTAGCTTTTCCTCAGCAAGATCGAAGGAGAAAGATGGCAGTTTATGCATCTAGTTTCGCTCTCGATAACGCTCCATCACAATGCTCTTTGACCAGCTACAAGCAGAGTCCGTTGCCGTGTATGCTTCTTGCATAGACCTTGATGTGGTTGTATGCTTCTTACGAAGCATTTCTAAAACTCCTCTATTTATATGTCTATGTGCTAAAAAGTCTTTGGTTGCTCAAGTAGCAGTGTCAAAGCACAACAAAACAAAAAACTCCTCTATATAATCAAGTGAACTCTAGCCTATTATGTGTGTGATGTTCGATTATCATTTGCCTTTTTATGCGTGATATGCTGTCCCATAGTCTGCAGATGATTTCTTCTTTTCATAGATGATTTTGTCTCCCCTCTGTTTTAGACTCTGGTCATCTCCTCCTTTTTTCATAGCCTTTAAGGCTCTCGCCCATTCCTGTTTTTACTTCGGCCCAGTAGGCCCGTTCTTGGCCGTGCCTCATATCCATACATGTTGTGTGGCTGAGGACTAGACTATGTGATGTCCCCCATAGCCTGCACGCTCTCTTACTCCACCCCACCAATCCCGCCGTCACACTCTCCGCGCATCCATTTCTAGGGTTTATTCCCTCGCTACATCTTGGTGCCCTGGGCTTATGGCGTCTTCTTCAACCGATGAAGCTGCATCCTATACTGCCGTTTCAGTTCAAGGTAGATTCCATTCTTTCCTTGTTCCTCTAAGCTGAGCTGCTGCCCCTGTATTCTTAGATCCAGTCGTCCTTTCTCAGCGCCTAAGCTAGCGGATAGCCTAAACTATTTTACAATCTTGCTAGGTATTTCATCCTCGTCTATCTGTTCCAGAAGAAATATTACAAGATCTTTTCTTTCTTATGGTGAAACAAAATGCCCAGAGATCTGGACACACTACCATTTCCAAATCGTTTTCTCTCCTGATAGTAGAACTGCACGAAGGCATTTTGATAATGCATTGGCTAAAGCTTTTCAGCTTGAATGCGATGAAATTGTTACTATTGATACTCCTGACTAGGAGTTCTTAATTAGCATCCCAAACAAGCAGTAGAACAGACAAGCAGTCAAGTTCCTTCAGTTCTTAAAGAGGCTTAACCTGGGTAATATATACTTTACCACCCTCTATGCAGATGAAAACTCAACATTTTGTGGCACACCAGCCTATGATTTCAATGATAACCATGTCGGATCCTAGGTTTTAGTTAAAATAACAAACCTCCCGCTGCATCTTTGGACATTCAAGACAGTGGATTTTATGCTGCATCCATATTGTGTTGTCTCTGTGCTTTACCCTGACAAAATCACCTACAATGATCTTCTCGTGTTTCGGTGCATCTGTTGGACAGACGTGCCAGAAAATGTGCCATTGCGGATGAATATCAAGATCAGACGTAGGTTTAGGGATCCAGCAAACACAACAATAGGGATCCACATGGACATGTTCACTGTGCTTATTAGTGTGCTTAACAACCCTTTCAGCAAGATAATGAGGCCCATTGAGCCATTACCACCTCTGCCAAATGGTCGGGACATCACCGTCGATGCTGCTGCCCCACACTGTTTTCTTCAAGACACGGAGGTCGACCCCGATAGATTCCAGGAGCTATCACATTCTATAATCCTCAAACGAGAAGATGGTGTTGAACCCATAGACACAAAGGAAATACTTTCTGCGGTCATTCGGTATATACCAGCGTCAAGATACATCATGGTGAAGCCAATTAGCTTTGATACTTTCCTTGTATACTATCAAGGGGATGTTCAGTATGCTACATTTGCAGCATTCAGATCAACTGTTCTGGCAAGGGGACACATTGAGCTAAGCGGCCACATCTTCAAGGCTATTCCTTGGTGTTCTTCTTATGGTGGCCAGCAAATTTCACTTACCCGATTTATTCGTGTGAGTATAAGTGAACTTCCGGCTGGAATCCTCCGACACGAAATAGCAAGCCAGCTGTTGAGCCCGTTTGTCTTGGTTGAAGAGAATGGTTTGCCTGGACAGGGCTTCATAAATACACATAGATATGACTGTTTCGGCTAGGTTGACAGTGTGATTGATATCCCAGATTATATTACCATCTACATAACGCCACGTGGATGCGAATCAGACTATATGCATACAGGACATCATTATATGCCGCTGTACATGCGACAGGCAAAGATAACGGTTCAATCTCCAACTATGCTGGAAAACTAAGGTATACTATATGTGTGAGTCAATTTATGTACACATACTGACAAGGTCCTATGATATAATAGTTAACTTATTTCTTCATTTCCCACAGGAATATTGCTGTGATGAAGCCTACAAAAGTTGATGTATTCTGCTCTCTGAGCAAACTACTATACATCAAATAGGGGAGAAGATTGAAAACTTCAACTACCTATTAAAAATGTCTTATTAGCAAGCAACCTTACTATGCCACCAGTGTATTTTTATTTTCAAACTATAACGCCACTTTAAGACCTATATTACCTGTTTCTCTTTTCTATTACATGTGATCAACAATTACAGTGGCCCTCTGTGTACCTTTCTATTCGCATTTTCCTTTCCAACTACTACTATGGAGGCCCTTGAAAGTTGTGGTGTATGGGCCCAGAGACAATAGCCCAGCCAAAAGGCCCATAGACATATCATATATTGCTATGAAGGCAGCCAAATGAAACCCTAGATCGGCAGAGTGTTCTCTCCCGCATGTTCAGTGCCTTGCTCCCAAACAATGACCACACCGGCGCGAGCGCAGTCAATTTTGCTAACCATTGTTTCTCCATGTGTTTTAGCATCTGGATGCCTGGAGAACTCCTCAGCAGGACCACATGTAACTACCCTTACGATTCAGTGATGTAGCCACATATCTATGTGCCCCCTTTCTGATTAAGCTTGGAGCTATGGTCGGTGCTTAATCTATCTACCTGATTTCACAGGAGATGCCACTGGATGCAGAGGAGATACATGCCAGGTTTTCTCCGGATGAAGAATACTCCAACAATAACCAATCTAAAGGCCAACTGCTTGAGGTGGCTTTCTTTCAGAAAACTAAAAAAACATTCCTTTGACCAGAATGATTTTCCTTGGTATGCACTGAAGTTGTTCCGAATTTTTGATGCAGGAAGAGATGCTAGGCATGGAAGAGGCCTACACTCAGTATGAGAATTCACAGCCGCGTTGTGAGGTTGGTGGTTATATAGTAGAAAACAACTGATACTTTAGTTATCTGTTGTGGATACTTTTTCTATGCCTATTTCCTCTCAGCAAGATTCATAGTTTAAGCTTCATGGGCTTATTATGAAAACTATTTCTTAATGTCATGAAGTTTTAAGCAGGCAAAAAGATATGCCTGTACTGACACCACTCAGCGAGGCAAATTTTGAACCACGAAAACCAATGCTGGCGTGGTCATCTAAAAAGAATACACCAAATACTTCCATACAAGCACACACCAAAGTTTTTTTGTTTCATATAGGCACAGTACTAGAGAGCTTCCTGCATTGTTTCAGTGTTGGATGCGTGTCTTTTTGTTTCATACAGGCGCAATACTCCTGTTTATACGTTGCATTCAGGATTCAATTCACACTTGTGATAGTCATTAGTTCATACTTGTGATAATTAGAACCTACCAGGTAGTGAATGTTGTGGTCTACACCGTCGATGCATAGCTTATGCTTATACAAGTGATCATATACAAACTTACCTTTATCAACATCTTGTGCATAAAGTTGTCTAGGATAAATTAGTTATCTTTGTTCCAGCTGTTACCATAGCGAAAACTAATATGGTGTTAGTTCTGCTTGGGTTATTCAAAGTACACTTTCCCTTCTAAAAGCTTTTACTTGCCGAAATATGATTCATGCCCTCGCGCCTAATGACATCCTTTTAAAATCACAGGCCATACCACCGATGATCAAAATCCCTTACAGGATGATGCTGGATGTTCTTTTAGAGACTTTAGAACTTCCAGCAGCTGAATATCGAAGCAAAGCATGTGATGGCGGTAGAGTATGTGTCATTGTTTTTTTTCATACGCCCACATCATATGTTGAAGATCATGGCAGTTGTATGGCTATTCCCGGGGTACAGTGTATCGATCATGCAATGTCAGAGGACACAGTTGCCATGGAAGCAATTGGATACATAAAATGCATGGTTAAGACTGAACTAAGAGACTATAGTTACAGCAACATGAAGAAACTGGATGAGGAAAATCAGTCTCTAAAGCATGAGCTAGTAGTGGCAAAGTATAACAAGAAGAAAACAAAGGCGAAGAACAGATCCATTAAGAACAAATTAACGATGGCTAGGTATAAGAACAAGAAAAATGCTATGGGCTGCTTCATTCTTACAAGATACATGCATGGATTATCTGATCATATATGCAATGTGACAGCGCTCAACAGATCATCTGGGAATGAACCCATGGATCAGCTTATGAACAAACCTCTTAACAACATTGAGAAGATAGAAGAAAGGCTCAAGCGCAGGGTGCTCAAATCAGAAAAGCAACTAAAAAGCATCAAGAGAGGTTTCTAGAGTTCTATTACAAGAATGGATCCTAAACCATACCTTTTAGAATTGTAGTCTATTTCGATCCTTTTGTTTAACCGCATAGATTAACCATAATGTATAATTATATTTCTCTGTCTGTGTAAGACTTGCCAAGACTGTGTGTAAGAATTAATGATGGCCCTGTTAAGACTTTGTTGCTTGCACCGTTTATGTCTGTGTGACTTTTTATTTAATTTTTAGTGCCATTTATATCTCTATAACTGGCATAGCCAAGGCCATCAATATACTTCAGGATTCCTATTGCGTATACAATTCCTATTTCTATAGACAGCAAAGTGAAATTCGCTAATGCAGTGCAAAATAGCTCGTTTCTATCTGCCTGTGAAAATGCGATCGCACGGCTATGAGAGTGGGCTCATATTCTAAAATACACGCGCTAAAAAATGAATAAAGCCTTGGGCCTGGTGTCCATATCAGGCCGCACTGAAAGCCCTTGGCAAGCCCACAACAGTCCATATACAGCAAGCACACTGGCTCCAACTCACAGATTCTAGGGTTTCTATCAGCTGCATCCATTTCAGGTTCGATCTACCACCCCCCGAGCCGCCTCTATCTTCCAAGTTCGTAAACCACGCATCCATTGTAAGGATATGGCGGGAAAGGATCCGAATTCTCCATTGGACGAAGAACTCATGGTCAGGGGCCTTCCACAGGTACATGCCTCAAGACAATTGGGTAATTTACTTCCTCTTTATATAGTCGATTAAAGCATATGTGCAACGACATCTTTGTCCATTTGCGTGATGCATGCCTGATTTACAACTTGCAGATGTCGCCAACCCATTTCAACATAAGCAAACGTTACATTCTTCAGCAAGCCACGAACAGTCTTAAGGTGCAAATCACTGACCATGACATACTTGACATGGGAGATGTAGCGACCAGACCTCAAACAGTCTGATCTCTGTGCTCCAATGTCATCCCTGGATCAGTAATGCTGACACCACACAGTACTCGGAGGATTTATAACAGAGTAGCAATCACACACTTATTACATCGAGTGTCTCAAGAGAGAACTTATTACAATAAATATGGCTTAAGGCCATCTAATAACGATAACAGCGGAAGGCTTGGAAGATAAGTGAGTCCATCAACTCCATCGGCATCACTAAGTATAGAACCACGACCTAAAAACTCCTTAATCATCATCTAAAAAGTATGCAACATTAACGTTGCAGCCTGAAACGGGTCAGCACATGGAATATGCTGGCAAGGTAACACATAGAGAGTAGTGGAATGAAACAGCTATACTATATGCATATTTGGCTGGTGGAAAGCTCTATGGTTACAGTTTTGCATAAAGCTAATTTTTCCCTACTTCAAAGGAATAAATTTATTTAACTATCATGGTAGTTGTTAAACATTGAGAATGGTTGACAGCATTCTCAATCCCAATTAAGCATCATCATTAATCAAAACCCAACAAAATTAATTTAGAGTAACATGTTGAGATTCACATGATAATCCAAGTACTAGATACTCAGGATTGTCCATAACCGAGGACACGGCTAACCACGATTAGTTTATTACACTCTGCAGAGGTTTGCGCACTTTTCCCCACAAGACTCGATCGCCTCCGTTTGGTTTCTCGCACTACATGGTGTTTGAGAAGACGGATGACCGAGACATAGTCTTTCAGAAGCGCTAGCACCTTACGATCGGGTAGACCATACCACCTACATCCCCTACATCTGCTAGTCTACCACTGTAAGAGTTCGCACGACTTAGTCAACTATGCTAGAGCCCATAATAGCTTGTGGCTGCACACGGAAGTTTCTAGTATGAATAGTCTCATGATCCCTTTGAGCCTGGGTGTCGGTCCAAAAGAAAACATGCAAGTCCTGGAATACCCAGGTGCCTCAATCCACCTAGATGTGTGTTTAAGTTGCCACCTTAGATAAACCATTAATTAACAAACTCACATCTATCATGGATATCACACACCCAGTCCACGTCTACTAGCATAGCATGGCACAATAAGCAAACGTAGAAGTAACTCCCAAAGGTTTGATAATAAACAGGTAATAGGTACTACCTCAACTACTTCCCATCCCACAATTTAATTAGATCCTAATCATGCAACGTGTGAGGATTGATCTAATGCAATAAAACTGGGTAGTAGGAAAGGTATGATCAAAGTGTTACTTGCCTTGCTGATAATCCGGGAAACCTAGCGATTCGAAGTAACAGGCGGCGCACTCCGGGTATTCTATCACAGACAAACAAACAAGCATACAATAAGTACTCATCTAAAGCACAGGTAAAAGTCAAATAAGATATCTAACCAGAAGGTTCAACATAAGAACTCCGGTTTGCAAAAAGAATCAAATCGAACGAAGCAACGAAAGTCAAACAGCGAAAGAAAACAACTTTGTTCTAGTAATCTGGATCTAAGGCAATTTTTACAGTAGCAAAAACTTGTTTAAGTTGGTTAAACGGATAAAGGGTTTCGAGACGAAACTCCAGGCGCTTGAATCACCTGATTCCGATAAACGAGCGAAAAGTTATACTAAAAGGAAAATCGGATTAGGAATCGCGATCAGAAAAATCGCGGGTTAAATCCGAGAAAAAGAAAAACGATGAACGTTCGTTAGAACGAACGAACGGACGAATGCTCGCTA
Organism: Triticum aestivum; assembly: GCF_018294505.1. NCBI lineage: Eukaryota > Viridiplantae > Streptophyta > Magnoliopsida > Poales > Poaceae > Triticum > Triticum aestivum. The sequence continues at coordinate 493,694,119 of NC_057809.1, read as the reverse complement.
TTTAAATAAATCGGAAAAACCGATCTATTTAAAAAATGAAACTAAAAAAAAGACGGAAAACCGAACGGTTTTTTGAAAAAAACGGCGTGGAAAACGAGGCGCGGCGAACCTCGGGCGGCGTGCGGCGGCGGCGGCGGGGGCGGCGCGGCAAGGCGGCGGCGGTGCGGCAGGGCGGCGGCGGCGGCACGCGGCAGGGCTGGGGCGGCTTAGAGTTTGGCTGGGGCTGGGCCTCCCCCCGGCTTATATAGCCTAGTCGGGTCGGAGTCCTAATCGGACACGGCCCGTTAGGTCGGTTCGTTTTTTTTAAATAATTACGCGTGGAAGAAAATATAAAGAAATACTAAACGGACTTCAAAAATCCCGAAATAAATTTTCCCGGGCTTCTAAAATCAAGCCGCACAAGGTGAACATTTATTTGGGGCCTAAATGCAATTTTGAAAAACGCACATTTTTCCTAAATTCAATTTAAATAATGAAAAACTCCGAAATAAAATCTTATTTGATTTTATTATTAAATCCTCAATATTTCTTTATTTTGGGAAAGTCATTTTATTCCCTCTCTCATATTTTTGTAATAGAAATAATTGACGATAAAATAACAAAACCAAATGATCCTATTCTCAAAATTTGAGAAAACTCAAATATGAAAATAACGAAATCCCCAACTCTCTCCGTGGGTCCTTGAGTTGCGTAGAATTTCTAGGATCAACCAAAATGCAAAATAAAATATGATATGCATAGATGATCTAATGTATAACATTCCAAATTGAAAATTTGGGATGGTTCAAACCTACCCCCCTTAAGATGAATCTCGCCCTCGAGATTCGGGTTGGCTAGAAAATAGGTGAGGGTGGTCCTTGAGCGAATCTTCCTCTCTTTCCCAGGTGGCTTCGTCCTCCATGTGGTGGCTCCACTAAACATTGCAAAACTTGATAACCTTGCTGTGAGTGACTCGATTGGCAAACTCGAGAATCTTAACTGGTTTCTCCTCATAGGTCAAATCGTTATCCAACTGAATAGTTTCCAATAGCACTGTGTCTCTCAACGGTATGTCAGCCATCTCCGCGTGGCACTTCTTCAACTGGGAAACGTGGAACACATCATGAACTCCTGACAATCCTTCGGGCAATTCCAACTTGTAGGCCACTTCTCCCATACGCTCCAAAACTCGATATGGTCCTACAAATCGTGGCGCTAACTTTCCTTTAACTCCAAAATGCTTTGTTCCTCGAAGTGGAGATACTCGAAGATAAGCTCTATCTCCAACTTCGTAAACTGTCTCCTGCGTTTAGAATCTGCATAACTCTTCTGTCTGGACTGGGCTACCTTGAGCCTATCGCGAATCAATTTCACCTTCTGTTCAGACTCCTTTATCAAGTCAGGTCCAAACAACTGGCGGTCTCCAACTTCGTCCCACGACAATGGTGTCCTGCACCTCCTTCCGTACAAGGCTTCGAAAGGGGCCATCTTCAAACTGGTTTGGTAACTGTTGTTGTAAGAGGACTCTGCATATGGCAAATTGTCGTCCCAACTAGATCCGTAATCTAGAGCACAAGCTCTCAGCATATCCTCCAAAATCTAATTGACTCTCTCGGTCTGTCCATCTGTCTGTGGATGAAAAGCTATACCGAATTCTAGCCTAGTTCCCAAAGTTTCATGCAATTGCTTCCAGAACTTTGAGGTAAACTGGGTTCCTCTATCTGATTCGATACTCCTCGGAACTCCATGCAGACATACGATCCTGGTCATGTATATCTTTGCCAACTTTGCACCGGTGTAGGTGGTCTTTACTGGGATGAAATGAGCTACTTTCGTCAATCGATCAACTACAACCCAAATCGAGTCATAGCCGGAATGAGTCCTGGGTAATCCCGTGATAAAATCCATGCCTAATTTATCCCACTTCCATTCGGGTATCGGCAATGGTTGTAACAATCCTGCTGGCTTCTGATGCTCTGCCTTTACTCTCTGACACACAACACAGACTGCTATATACTCTGCAATATCCTTCTTCATTTCGGTCCACCAGAAAATGTCTTTCAAATCCAAATACATTTTGGTATTTCCTGGGTGAATCGAATATGGTGAATCGTGTGCCTCTTGCAGAATCAACTTCCTAATCTCCGTGTCATTGGGCACATAAACATGGTCTTCAAACCATAGGGTGTCGTGCTCATCCTCACAAAATCCTTTAGCCATTCCTTTGCTAAGTTTCTCCTTAATAGAGGCAATCTCCTTGTCAGTCTTCTAAGCTTCTCTGATTTTATCCATCAATGTAGACTGAATCTCCAATGTTGCTACATAGCCTCTCGGAACTATTTCCAAACACAGTTCACGAAGATTTTCTGCTAACTCCCTTGGTATTCCTCCCGTCATTAATGTATTGATGTGGCTCTTACGGCTTAATGCGTCAGCTACTACATTAGCCTTTCCGGGATGATAATGCAATCTCATATCATAATCCTTGATGATCTCCAACCATCTCCTTTGTCTGAGGTTTAACTCCTTCTGTGTGAAGATGTATTTCAAACTCTTATGATCCATGTACACCTCACAATGATTTCCAATCAGAAAATGTCTCCATGTTTTCAATGCATGCACTACGGCTGCTAACTCCAAATCATGCGTAGCATAATTCAACTCATGAGGCTTCAGTTGTCTTGAGGCATATGAAACAACTCTCCCTTCCTGCATAAGCACTACTCCAAGTCCTCGACATGAAGCGTCACAATACACCTCATAATCCTTGGTCTGGTCTGGCAAAATCAACACTGGTGAGGTAACCAAACATTTCTTCAACTCCTGGAAACTAGCCTCACATTCCTCCATCCATATGATCTTGGTATCTTTCTTTAATAACTCCGTCATAGGCTTCGCAGTCTTTGAGAAATTCTCCATGAATCTCCGGTAGTATCCTGCGAGTCCAAGAAAACTCCGGATCTCTCCCACAGTGGTTGGTGCTTCCCACTTGGTCACGGTATCAACTTTAGTGGGATCAACTGATATACCTTCTCCAGATATAACATGTCCGAGGAATCCTACTTCCTTCAACCAAAACTCACATTTGCTCAACTTGGCATATAATTGATGTTCTCTGAGCTTTCCAAGTACCAAACGCAAATGCTCCTTATGCTCCTCTTCATTCTTCGAGTAGACCAGGATATCATCAATGAACACTACGACGAACTTATCCAAAAACTCCATAAATACTTTGTTCATCATGTTCATAAAATATGCGGGTGCGTTAGTCAGACCAAATGACATAACGGTATACTCGTACAGCCCATACCTGGTGGTAAAAGCTGTCTTAGGTATATCCTGTTCTCGAATCTTCAACTGGTGGTATCCTGATCGCAGATCAATCTTGGAAAATACCTTAGCTCCTTGCAATTGATCAAACAGATCATTGATCATCAGTAGTGGGTACTTGTTCTTGATCGTTACTTCATTCAATCCTCGATAATCAACAACCATCCTTAGCGATCCATCCTTTTTCTCCACTAGAAGTACTAGCGATCCCCAAGGCGAAGAACTTGGGCGAATATATCCCTTATCCAGTAACTCCTTAATCTGCTTCTTAATTTCCACCAAATCCTTTGCTGGCATCCTGCTAAGCTCCTGAAGTGTACTTTCCTTGTCCATACTTCCTCTTGCGATTCTCAATTTGCTGGTGCTTGCCTTCAATCATAATAGCATGGTCTACCAACTCCTGGTAGTTGTTGAAGGTTGCTACAATCAACTGCATGCTCAACTCATCATTCAGTCCTTGCAGAAACTTCTCCTGCTTTGCTGCATCCGTAGTGACGTCATCTGGGGCATAACCCGCTAACTTACTAAAGTCCTCCACATACTGGCCTACTGTTCGTCCTCCTTGGCGCAAGTTGCGAAACTCACGCTTCTTCATGGCCATAGCTCCTGCTGAAACATGGGCAGTACGAAAGGCCTGCTGAAACTGGTCCCATGTGACAGTGTCGACAGGGAAAGTGGCTCTGAAATTCTCCCACCATGATGCCGCGGGTCCTTCAAGCTGATGTGCGGCAAACTTCACCTTCTCTGCATCGGTGCATCCTACTGTGGTCAACTCTCTACCTGTCTTGCGGAGCCAATCATTTGCTACTATCGGCTCGGTGCTACTGGAAAACACCGGCGGATTTAGCCTAAGAAAACGGGCTAAGTGATCAACAGGTGGTGGTGGTGGTGGGTTGTTGTTGTTGTTGTTGTTGTTGTTGTTCCCCTGGTTCTGATTCTGGACTAGCAACTGCATCAATGTGTTCTGCTGCTGGATCAACTGGGTGAGCTCTGATGGAAAGGTAAATCCGGGGTCATGTCTTGGAGGCATCTGAGGGTTTAGAAAAGATGAGATGTAAGAATAGAGGGGGTCTAAAGAGAAAACACTACCCATATGCACATGAGGCAAAAGCAAATAATTCACTTCATTCAATCAAACAAGGGCATACAATCGATCTAACTATCGCAAAAGTGCTCGGACTACTATATTTACATGGTGGACTACTACTACTGATGGGGTGGTCTACTAGAAATATTCTTCGGTTGTAGACTCCATGATATCTGCTCCAGCTTCATCAACATAGTCATCATCGCTTTCGTCTGGGTCCGAGTCTGTGTTGTCGATGATGATGTAGTCTTTCGGGCTAATCTCCTTGGGTTCTTCGTCTTCATCTATTGGTATAGGGTCTCCCGTAAATATCCTGATCTTCTTGATCAGATCGTCATTCTTCTCCACCAATACTTCAATTTCCTCTTCATAATCTTCATGTGTAGCCTTGAGTTCTTCCTCCAGTTCCTTGATTCTAGTCTTAGCCTTCTTCAGATCTATCATGTCGGAGCACATCTAGTTCTCCTGACATCGAATGTGCTGGTTTAACTCCTGGATAAAAGCTGTAATTGATCTATCCTTCCTGGTGCTGATCATCTCCCAGTGCTCGTCTCGGCGCCCACAAATCTGGTAGATAGTATCCTTGAGATCATTGCGGTAGACTACTCCAATGCGTCCTATGGTGATGTGAGCTGCCATGCTCTTTCCTAGACTCCAAGTTGGTGCATCAAAAGAAAACTCTATGGGCTCGGTGACTGGCATGAACGTCCTTCCTGGAACTTGAACTTGAATCATCCAGCGCTCTTCTTCAGGTAAAGTGGCGTTGTAGGTTCCAGTGAAGCTTGGTACTTCTATGTTTAGGTATCTAGTGACTTCCTTCAAGTGACGTCCAAAGGGTGTATCTTCATCCGGTTGTGTAAACTTGTTCCTCGCATCCGCCATCCTAAAAGAGTAGAAAAGATGAGAGGTCAGAAAGGAAGAGAGTGAATAGTGATCTAGGTCTTTAGCTTAGTGGCCGTGTCCTACAGTCAGCATGTGCTTTGATACCATCTTTGTAGCGACCAGACCTCAAACAGTCTGATCTCTGTGCTCCGGTGTCATCCCTGGATCAGTAATGCTGACACCACACAGTACTCGGAGGATTTATAATAGAGTAGCAATCACACACTTATTACACCGAGTGTCTCAAGAGAGAACTTATTACCATAAATATGGCTTAAGGCCATCTAATAACGATAACAGCGGAAGGCTTGGAAGATAAGTGAGTCCATCAACTCCATCGGCATCACTGAGTATAGAACCACGACCTAAAAACTCCTTAATCATCATCTAAAAAGTATGCAACATTAACGTTGCAGCCTGAAACGGGTTAGCACATGGAATATGCTGGCAAGGTAACACATAGAGAGTAGTGGAATGAAACAGCTATACTATATGCATATTTGGCTGGTGGAAAGCTCTATGGTTATAGTTTTGCGTAAAGCCAAATTTTCCCTACTTCAAAGGAATAAATTTATTTAACTATCATGGTAGTTGTTAAACATTGAGAATGGTTGACAGCATTCTCAATCCCAATTAAGCATCATCATTAATCCAAACCCAACAAAATTAATTTAGAGTAACATGTTGAGATTCACATGATAATCCAAGTACTAGATACTCAAGATTGTCCATAACCGGGGACACGGCTAACCATGATTAGTTTATTACACTCTGCAGAGGTTTGCGCACTTTTCCCCACAAGACTCGATCGCCTCCGTTTGGTTTCTCGCACTACATGGTGTTTGAGAAGACGGATGACCGAGACATAGTCTTTCAGAAGCGCTAGCACCTTACGATCGGGTAGACCATACCACCTACATCCCCTACATCTGCTAGTCTACCACTTTAAGAGTTCGCACGACTTAGTCAACTATGCTAGAGCCCATAATAGCTTGTGGCTGCACACGGAAGTTTCTAGTATGAATAGTCTCATGATCCCTTTGAGCCTGGGTGGCGGTCCAAAAGAAAACAGGCAAGTCCTGGAATACCCAGATGCCTCAATCCACACATATGTGTGTTTAAGTTGCCATCTTAGATAAACCATTAATTAACAAACTCACATCTGTCATGGATATCACTCACCCAATCCACATCTACTAGCATAGCATGGCACAATAAGCAAATGTAGAAGTAACTCCCAAAGGTTTGATAATAAACAGGTAATAGGTACTACCTCAAGTACTTCCCATTCCACAATTTAATTAGATCCTAATCATGCAATGTGTGAGGATTGATCTAATGCAATAAAACTGGGTAGTAGGAAAGGTATGATCAAAGTGTTACTTGCCTTGCTGATGATCCGAGAAACCTAGCGATTTGAAGTAACAGGCGGCGCACTCCGGGTATTCTATCGCAGACAAACAAACAAGCATACAATAAGTACTCATCTAAAGCACAGGTAAAAGTCAAATAAGAGATCTAACCAGAAGGTTCAACTTAAGAACTCCGGTTTGCAAAAAGAATCAAATCGAACGAAGCAACGAAAGTCAAACGGCGAAAGAAAACAACTTCGTTCTACTAATCTGGATCTAAGGCAATTTTTACAGTAGCAAAAACTTGTTTAAGTTGGTTAAACGGATAAAGGGTTTCGAGATGAAACTCCAGGCGCTTGAATCGCCCGATTCCGATAAATGAGCCAAAAGTTATACTAAAAGGAAAATCGGATCAGGAATCGCGATCAGAAAAATCGCGGGTTAAATCCGAGAAAAAGAAAAACGACGAACGTTCGTTAGAATGAACAAATGGACGAACGCTCGCTATTTAAATAAATCGGAAAAACCGATCTATTAAAAAACCGAAACTAAAAAAACGACGGAAAAACCGAACGGTTTTTCGAAAAAAAAACGGCGCGGAAAACGAGGCACGGCGAACCTCGGGCGGCGTGCGGCGGCGGCTGGCGGCGGGGCGGCGTCGGTGGCGCGGCAGGGCGGCGGTGGCGGCGGCGGTGCGCGGCAGGGCTGGGGCGGCTTAGGGTTTGGCTGGGGCTGGGCCTCCCCCCGGCTTATATAGCCTAGTCGGGCCGGAGACCTAGTCGGACACGGCCCGTTAGGTCGGTTCGTTTTTTTTAAATAATTACGCGCAAAAGAAAAATAAAAAGAAATACTAAACTGACTCCAAAAATCCCGAAATAAATTTTCCTGGGCTTCTAAAATCAAGCCGCACAAGGTGAACATTTATTTGGGGCCTAAATGCAATTTTGAAAAACGCACATTTTTCCTAAATTCAAATAAAATAACGAAAAACTCCGAAATAAAATCTTATTTTATTTTATTATTAAATCCTCAATATTTCTTTATTTTGGGAAAGTCATTTTATTCCCTCTCTCATATTTTTGTAATAGAAATAATTGACGATAAAAATAACAAAATCAAATGATCCTATTCTCAAAATTTGAGAAAACTCAAATATGAAAATAACGAAATCCCCAACTCTCTCCGTGGGTCCTTGAGTTGCATAGAATTTCTAGGATCAACCAAAATGCAAAATAAAATATGATATGCATAGATGATCTAATGTATAACATTCCAAATTGAAAATTTGGGATGTTACAGGAGAGCATGGCCTAATTGCCTCTCTTTCAATCAATTTACCACCTCATAGAGGCTGGGCATCCACAGAACCGAAAAAAATTATGGGGATTTCAAAAGTACATCCCTCGAAGCTGCCGAATCAGCTAATGTAGCTGCAATAAGCTATCTACAAGAAAACAACATAGTAGTATTTGATGATGCAAACCTACAACCCCTAAAGAAATGCAGAAGAGAACTTCTACAAGCAACATCCTGGTCATGGGGTTTTGAGCAATCTACTATGCAGCTTAAAAAACAAGTCGAAGCCATGGAAAGAGATAGGGTGCAACCATTAACATTGCTGCTTTCATCCGATGACGATAGTCTAAATACACCACTTCTTGAGGTATATTAGACATACTTTTGTCTTAGTTTGTGTACCAGTTTTACACATACAAAAAATAGACCATGTATATCTCATAACAAGTTTCAGGAACCCGATGATGAATTGGTTCCAACACCTGAAGCAGAACCATAGTTTAATGGCAGTGCAACGAACACACCGCCAGCTGAAGTGATCTCTAACCTCTTTCCTGCCACCAGCAAGCTGGACCTAGAAATCACAGGTTACAGAACTACTAGGTAAAACACTCACTAGAAAAACCTACTAAATAAACTATCTTCCTCTTTGACCAACCAACAAAGCACTGTGTGCGGGGTGTCTCGAAAAAGAAGTGCAAAGAGAACGTTGTTCGACCATGGCAATGAGCTGTAAACCCAAGCAACAACATCGACTAGGATACTTTTGAAAGCTAGCTCAAAGGCATTACCAAAACTTATTATCCTTCATGCAGAGTATTTTCATGCGGCCAAAACTTTAATCCTATCTTATGAAATCCCATGTGCTGACTATGCTATATCTATGTGCGTATGCTTAATTACTTCAGACAAACAGAATTATAATGTTAGGAAAAAGCATATAGCTCACTAATAGTTTAGAGTCTTCATCATCATTGCATTACATAGATAGCATAGAGGATACATTTAGTGCCAAAAGAAAAGCATCCTGGTTCCCTTGACCCAACAAACCCAACCGCAGTCTATGAAACGACTGAACGTTACTAAACATAGGCATACCATCATACTAGAGAACATATCTACATGTCCTTGCAGAACACCTTCCCATCTTCCTCCTTCCAAACCGCATCACAGAAACCTACAGAAACACATACTTACTTAGACCAGGAAATAAACTAAATATTTCTTTCAGAAATAAAATTCTGTTTCATACACCAACCTCTTCAGATTTTGTGCACAGTGAGCACTGGCACCCCCTTGCAATGTCGGAGAGAAAAGACACATATTTCCCCTTCTTTCAGCTTCGCTCTTTCCACAAAGCGGCTCCAGTTATGTGTAATAGCAGCCCTCTTGTCAACCCCTTTCATCAGTCAAACATAGGTTAAACAACGCCCAGATGAAAGCTTAATCCGCATTCGATCGATTGGACTGGAGAGAAACTTCAGCAGGTGGTTCTCAGTGAACAAAGTAGAGAAGTACTACAAGCATTCAACAGACTTATAGTTATACACTATGATTGATAGAGTAGGCAAATACACATATAGGCAAATAAATTCGCTTCTCACCATTCTATGCCCAGCTTTGGTAAAAGTCTTGTTCATCTCACACACATAGTGCCTAATAGCAGGCTTAACAGAATGGACATAGCAACTAAGACGCTTTCGACCACACTTTAACATCATAAATTTCTTTGAATACATCTAGTCGGCTTCAGAATTAGGATCATATCCTAACAACAAAAGTAAAATAATTAATTTCCTATCTATAGAAAGAAACACTCTGGTTTATCTAGCATTAGTCCTTACCAATTGAATACTCCCTAGGGCAGTCACACACATCCTTGCATGTCTTTTGAAGCTTGTTTTTCTTCATACGGTAGCACATGCCTCAATAATTCAACAAACAAATGGCCATAAGCGCAAATGATTAAAATACAGATCATGGCCACATTTTGTTAGGTCAAATGTCTGATGTTTACCATTACTAAAAATACCTTCATCAGAGCTTGTGTCCATGCCATCATCAGAGCTGATGTACGCCCGTTCATCAGAGCTCGTGTCCACAGCTTCATTAGAGCTGGTGTACGCGGGTTCATCAGAGTTCGTGTCCAGAGCTTCATCAGAGCTCCTGTCCGCGCTCTCATCAGAGCTAATGTTCACAGGATCGTTGATGAGATCTCCCCTCATGCCTTCAAACCTTAAACAGCAAAGATTTTCAATCGGCACAAACTATGTGGAAACAGGCAGAAAACATCATGCTGAAAAAAGACAGCAATGGAGTAGGAGTCGGCTGAAAACGAAAGGAGTTGCCAAATCCAAATGAATGCGGACCAGATCCATGTTTCAAATAAGCCCCAGCCAGTCATAAAGGGGAAGAAATCTCACTAGCACGCAAACACTAGGGTTTGTCGCTCAACAAAGGGTTCGACCACCGGACGGAGATGCCGAGGAAGAGGAATAGCAGGGGACCAATACCTACCGCTTGATATTCTCCAGTGAGCGGGCCAGGCAGAAAAATTACCCATGGGCCAAACGACAAGCAGGCCAGCCCAGTAAACCTTAAATACTCTGTAAATAATATTAGACATGCTTCTAAAAGAAAACAGACACATACCTCTTTTTTGAGGCGAAAGAGGCACATAAGTTTCAGTCCACATAATACATGCACATGCCTCAGTAATTGGTACAACCGTTTTTTATTGAGAGACACAACCTTTTCGAAACACTTATATTTTAATTTTTCATAGCAATGACTGTTTTTTTGTTTCAACTTTGACTCTATGCTTTTAAAGTAAACCAAGTATATTAAAATAAACCAACTATATTCATATATGCCTTAGTAATTGGTACAACCAATTTTTGTCAAGAGAGACAACATTTCAAAACACTTCTATCTTCATTTTCCATACCAACGAATATTTTTTTTGTTTCGGCTTTCACTCTATGCTATTAAAATAAATCAACTATTTTAAGATAAACTGACTATATTATATCTTTTTCCTTAGGTTTGTTATATTTTCCCCTCTTTTTTTCCAAGAAATATATGCATGCCCAAGTTTTTCATCATGATAACCATGTTTTCAAACTTGCTAAAAAAATACAACCATGCCAACTTTGCTTTCTCATCATACTGCATGTTTTCAAACTTGCTAAAAAAATACAGCGAAACTAGCTTTACTCTCTCATCATCCCAAGAAATATATGCATGCACAAATTTTTCATCATGATAACCATCATTTCAAACTTGCTAAAAAATACAACCATGCCAACTTTACTACCTCATCATAGTGGCCATTTTTTCAGATTGAACATATTCATATTATGCAAAATTTCCCTTTTCCCAGACTATGGTTTAGTTCAAGGTTCTTGCAGCATGAAACTATTTTCATCGACAACATGTCTTCAGCGGGTCTCTGCGCCATTTGGCGCAACGGGTCAACTAGTGCAACAATATAACCAACATGCCGTCATCATGCTCTTGTGAGAAAAATCCCTCGGACTGGCTTACCATCGGTGATCACTTCTTGGATCACCACCGTACCAACCTCAAAATCTTAACTATGAATATCTCGTGATCTTTCCGGCGATCACAACCACAACCCATATTTGGTCTAAAATGATGATCCTTCCGGCGATCACAACCACGACAAACACTTGGTCTTATCCAACCCGATGGCCTTCCCGCCATCATCAACAGTGTAGAGTTCATAACTTATTGTGCATGATTTATTAAATGTTGACCCATGGTGTGACCTACTTTCGAGCGTGCTCGTAACCGTGGACTCGGCTATCGATAGATTAATACACTCTGCAGAGGTAGCGCATTGTACCCACACCACAGAACCCATGGCCTCGCACTCCCATTCGGGTGGACCAACGACATGTCGACGAAACCCCTCCATTGCCATGAAACTCTGCCGGCCACTCCGACTAACTCCCCTCTGGGCTAGTCCTGGGTGGCCTCGTGTCTACCAAAGACACAACGACCACCATCGTGGCCAAAACATAAACTGTCCCACACGGGGACACGGTACCAAAAATCTCAATAACGGGCACACAAGGTTACGTCTGCTTACCAGGCTAGGGTACCGCATGCCCATAACCTTCCCTCGTTGGAGGCACCGGCCAGAGGCATGACAACAGACCGAATAAAGGCCTTCCCATAAAGGCAAGTGTGGTTGCACTGGGAAAAACTCGATTAAGTGGCACCATGACCCGGTCAACAATATATTTAAGTTGAGTTATTATTAGGTTCAATTTAAAGTGAAAATAACTGGTGTCATAATATCCCATGAAATGCAACACTAACATATGCATCACATATCAACGGAAATGACTAAGTCAACTATCTCCACACCAAGCATAAACATCAACAACTCATGACACTTCTCTGGTTAGGATTAAACCTTACTTTAAACAGAATCTTTTCTAGCAAATTTATCATTTTTCTTATGCAAGAAAATAACTCCATATAATTACTTATATCCATAACTATATTACTCTTTCATAACAAAATTTAATTCTAGTTTCTTTACCAACTTAGTTGGCTTTAAAATTTCTGTAAATCAAGCATATTAACTTAAACAAGCAACTAACAGAATATAAATAACATAATAGTGATCTAAATGCATGGATTAAATCATTCATTCAAGTAGGAAAATCACAAATATTGTAATGGCACTATGAAAATGTTGATGTGGCTTGCCTTAGTGCAGATGAGGTTCACAAGCCTCCTGGTGATCCTCAAGACAAGCCTCACCCTCTAAAAATAATTATAAACACAAAAATAAAACATCAAGAACCCTTCTGAAATTCACCAGAAAATCTAGACAGCGGGGGAAAATCCCATTTTAGGTGAGCTGCTAGATTTCGTTACAAAGAACACACTGCAAAAAGAATCAATTCATTTGGACTTATGGTTAAAGAGTTTTGGCTGTTTGAAGCTCTCTGGAAAAATATGAAATTTGAATTTAATTAAAAACATACTGAAGGGGGTGACGTCGAAGGCGTAAAGCCTCGGGGCGCCACTACTCGTACTGCTTCGCGCGTGTACTGAGTGGCTGACTAGCGCGGCCCGCTAGTCAGGTGAGGGGGAGAGGGGGAAAGAAACAGAGGACGGCGCGGTGTCGCCAGAGCACACGCCGGCGACGAGGGCTTCTTGGCCAAAACGAGAGGGAGGGATCGAGAGAGGAGACAAAGGCGCACCTGCCTGTACCTGTAGAGTAGCTAGTGGTGGTCGGTCGGCGCAGGAATCAACCTCTCTAGCGGAGGCAGAGAGCGGAGGTCGCCGGAGATGAAGACGACGGCAAATAGAGGCGACTCCAAGGGCTCCAACCGGGCGGAATAGCACCACTGGAGAGCGGTGGAGGCCCTGGAAGGGTTGCCCAGGCCTGGGAGGGGCCAGAGCTACGGAGATGACCCGAGGGGATTGCCGGCGAGCTCGAGCTTGGGGACGGCGGCCCGTGGCCTGCCCGGCCGGGCTAGGGCTATCTATGAGGTTGTGGAGTGTGTGGGAGTCATGGATGGTGCTCGAGGTGGCTGGGGAGGGCTCCATTTATAGCCGAGCGTCGAGGGGGGTTCGGGCTCCGCCGGTGGACACCTGGACACGGCGCCCGGTGACGAACGACGTCGGTGAGAGGGGGAGAAGGAGACGCAGCTCACGCGGGGACTGTGGGCGAACAGGGACGAGCACAGGGGCATTGGGGCGATGACGAGCACAGTGCGCACTGCACTGTTACATTGGCTGGACCGCACCCGCGCTCGCTACGGCGAGCTCCGGTGTCGGTGAGCGCCAGGAGGGAGTTAAGAGTGCTTGGATGAATATTGTGGCGAAGTTTGGCAAGGGTAGGCAGTCAGGGAAGCGAGCACGCGAGCAACAGAGGCTCGGGCGCGACCCAGAGTGCGTCGGCACGCAGGTTGGCATCGTGTACACGCGTGGTCACCACATGAACTCTGCCCTTAGGCCGACCTAAGTCCAAATTTCATGTCTGGCTTGTTGTTTGTGGTAGTTTTGAAGATTACCACGCTGTGGTTTGGATCCAGACGCAGTAGGATAGATTTCAACCGCCTAGTAAGTTTCGGATCAATAAGTTTGAGAGATTATTGTGGTCAAATGGCTGGGAGTTGAGGGTTGGGCTTTGTAGGTTAGCAATCACCTACTAAGGTGATGATGCACAAGAAAAATCAGCCACAATGGAGCAAGTAAAATTGTAGTTTCTGTAGAAACCCCCATTTATGTCCAGAATAGAAAATGTTTTCTGTAGCAAAAATATTCCAAAAAGTTATGCAATATTTTTGCTCATGAAGGTGCCCTATGGTTCAAATAATATTTGTGATTTTTCTCAGATATTTTTGGGCAAGAAAAATTGGGGTTGCTTTGGAGCACATTGAGCTGACTAGGGTTTAAGAGAGGGAAATGAATATTTTTCATTTAAGAAAAATATTCCAATTATTATTTTGAGGTGAACCAGAGTGGGAATGATGGTTAGAGAGGGAAATGGGACACTTGGGTGAAAGCCAAGGGGTACCCAAGTGTTTAAGTCCATATGAAAAGATTCAAAACTCCAAATTTCAAATTCAAACCAACTAAAATCAGGCAAAGAAAAGAGGGTAAAAACCAGGCTGTCACATTTAGCGAGTTCTCAAGTTCTTCCCCGTTCTCACCAAAGTAACTTACCTAGGTCTAGGCGGGCCCCACACTAGCCTTGTAGTTGTCAATGTGTGGTTCTCCCGAGGGGAGTCCTCCGTGGACTTGTGAGGTTTCGGGCTTCTATGAAGCTCGCTTGTTCGCCTGAGAGGGCCCTGAGATACGGGCATTAGACCATGTTGAGATGCGCAAGCATACCATGCCCAACCACCGCCCGTGGAGAGCTCATGAGGAAGGGGCAGTAGGCGCCGGTCTCAAACAAGGCGCAGAGCCGGAAAACTCAATAAACCAACACGAACGAGAAAAGATGCCCCCATGCTTTGCTAATGAAAATACGACCACGAATTCAAATCCAAAAGGCGGTAGGCCGAGCTACAGAGAAAGGGGTTGAAAGCAAAAAGGCTGCATCCGGCACCTAGCTAGTCTTCTTGTCTTCCCACCAGTGCGGAGCCTAGTGCCTTTGCTGGCCATGAGCTTAGTCATTGTGGGACAGTGTCGACGGCCAGCGCTGGGCATGGTGCTTCCACTAGGACGTGGGCGGGGCCCCCTGAGGCCCAAGGGCGGCACTCCTGAGACTCTGGGGCATGTACATCCCCACTTATTATTACGTGAGAGTGTCACAGGCGGAGACCTTCATAGGCACGAGCCTTGCTTGATATCACCAGACGAGGGCCCCGCCTTGTGCCACCCTTGACCCCCGTTGGAGCGTTCGGAAACCAGGACGAGGCCAAGGAGAAAATGGGATGCCAGCGGCGCCCTCGGCGACCACAGGCCATCTGCCAGGGGGAGGGCTCGCCGGCGCCTCCCCGGCAAAGGACCTACCTCCGAGTGACGCCTTGCCCCGCGTGACATGAGGGAGGGCCTTGCTCCGGACCCCTTCCGTGCAGCCCCCAGTGTGTCGCTCCTGAATGGAGTGGGGCTACAGCGCTGGGATCACCGTCAACCGCCGCAGCTCGGTCCACCTGTGGCCCATGGTTAGCATAAGCCTGCTCCTAAGATATTAGCGGTACCCTGGGTTGCTTTTCGCCGGCGGGGTCGGCGAGGCTCCTGGGTGGCTCGTAGAAGGTCTCGGCCTCCAGCATCTCTTCCTCCCAGCCCGACTCGTGGAACGTGTGTTGGTGCACAAAAGGAGGGGTCCTATTTTGTACCCCTTTACTTGTGTACCGGCAGTTGGAGCCGCGCCTGCGGCCACACCTAGCGGGGCAGAGAAAGGAAGCAAAGCCACAAGACAACCAGAATAGTGCCAAACCAGAAACATGAAGAGTAGAGGGGCAAGGTGTACTCCCCCGGCAAGGTTCTTGCCGGGGGCCTCCGCAGCCCCGGCAAGAACCTTGCCGGGGCAGCTTTCCCAACACCAACATCGCGACCACCCTTGAGCCTGTGAGTTCCGACGCCATCGACAACATTGAAACCAAGTCTCGGGAAGTGCTTGCATGGTGGCATGAAGATCTTTGTGGAAACCAGAAGCACACAAGACTACATGATGACCAGAAGACAACGATCCTCAACAAGATCCTTGCCAAGGATACCCACGAGACCCCGAGCAAGACCCTTGCCGGGGACGACCAAGATGCTGCGGAAAGACCCTTGTCGGGGCCCCGGCAAGACTCTTGCCGAAAACATCCATGGGGCTGCAGCCAGGCCCACGTCTGCCAAGACTCCACCGCCATTTCCATGCAGCTACCAGCCCACCAGCTGGGCAGGCACCTGCGTGGCGACGTACGGCCTCTAGGCCGAATTGACAAGCACCTGCGTGGTGGCATGCAGATCTTCGTGAAGATTCAGCTACCGCACCAACTCAGCAGCCAGCCAACGTGGCACTACACGCCTCGTCAGTTCGGACGCGCGTCAAAGCCAGGCGAGGTGTCGACAGCTGGGACGAGCATCCTTGCCGTCCCTGATAAAGCAAGAAGGGCACGTCGGCAGCGCATTAAAGTTTGTCCTACGGTGCCATGAGATAGACTCGATTACTGTATGCCTTTCCACCTCCTGTGTGCCACTGTGGCAGCCCCTTTTGACTATAAAAGGAGGCCCGCGACGTACTGAGAGGGGATTCAGATTTTTTGTAAGACGCACGCATCATAGCTAGTTCAAGAACTGAAGAACACTCAAATATACACCAAAGCAGGACTAGGGTATTACGCATCCTCACGGCCCGAACCTGGGTAAACGATCCTCGTGCTGGCTTCTAGACCCGCTCTTTGCACAACCTCGCGCCTGCCAACCGTACCAAAAAGGGATCCCAGTGATCCCATAGGTGTCGTTTCCCCGACATCTCTGGTGCACTAGGTAGGGGGTGCACGGTTGTGAAAATCCGGTTTGAAGGTTAGCACACTGACTTCATCATTACCATGGCCCCCAAGGGAAAGGGGAACACGGCGATCGGTTCGTCTGGTGCCGGCCCATCCGCGCCAGCGTGAGTAGACGACCGGGTACCCATGGATGGGGCCAAAGACGTGGCCTGCGAGTGTCGACGACATTCTGGCGACCGGAGCCAGGCGAGCGGCGTCATCCGAATCCGAGACAACGAGCCGTGCGTCGCTGGGTCCGGGAGCGGGGCCGTGCTGCCCACAGGCGGCGCAGCAGCCTCTACGGCACCCCAGCTGGCGGTCGCGCCGCGCTCTTCCCAGGCCACGCGCGATGAGCAACACCGCGATGCCGGAGCCCCCGGGCACCACCATGGAATGATCCCTATGCGCCACTCGTAGGATGAACTCAGCCGACGTGCACGCTTAGACGCCGGTGCAGGCGGTGCGCGACCGCGAGACCGTGACCGAGCCCCTTCTAACCTGGTTTGAAGTCGGAGCACATCATGGTCTATGCAGATCTCATCGCCACCTACACGAGCAGAAGCGCTGGCGCGCGTGCAGCTGCTCCTCGACTCCCCCCCCCATTGTGGAGAAGCTCGACGAGTGGAGAGCCACCATCCGAAGCCTTGTCAGCTTTGCCAACAAAGACGAGCCGGTGCATGCTGGCGGTGGGGGGGGGCAGAGATGCTGCGACCACAGTGCACTCTCCCCCACCGCGACAGCAACAACAACCACCTGCCCATCGACCCGACGTCGGTGAAAACGTTTCCACCGCGTCGTCCGAACCGCGAAGCCGCCGCGACCAACGTCAAGTCCTTCGGGAACGAGCCCAGGAAGACGCTCGAACTACCATCGAACGACGACGGGAGATGCGCCATCAGTCAGATCGGCGTGCCGGGCCTCCTATGGACCACCTGGCGCCGGGGGCCCCGACGACCTGCCTTACGAGGTGGGTGGTCCAGCTTTTACTCGAGAGCTGTGGCAGTTCCAGTGGCCCTCCCACCGCATATTCAAGCCCGATATTGGCGAGAAGTACAATGGCAAGACCCACCGGTCAGAGTTCCTCAGCATCTACACCATCACGATACAAGTTGCTCGAGCCCACGACGACAAGGTGCTTGCCAATTACTTCCTGTTGGCACTCAAACCCAACATCATGTCGTGGTTGATGCACTTGCCAGTGGATTCCATTTCTTCTTGGTCGGATTTGTGTCATGAGTTTGTTGGCGCCTTCACTGGAGGCCACCAAGCTCATGGCCAAGCAAGCAATTTGCACATCATCCCCCAGGAAAAAGGAGAAAACTTGCGTAAGTACATATAAAGGTTCAGCCGAGTGCAGTACAACATCCCAGATGTTCATCCCGCCACAGTTATCAGCGCGTTCCATCAGAATGTGCACAATCGCAAGATGCGCAAGGACTTGGCGATGAACAAGGTCAAGGATGTGGCCGAACTTTTTGTTATGGACGATAGATGTGCTCGAGCTGAAGAGAGGAGGAAGTATCCCGGCAAGGACGCCGGTGCGGAAACTAACTCCACAAACGAAGACACCGCCGCTCCAACGAAGAAGGGCCGACGCCGCAACAGGAAGTGCAAGGGCAAGACTGTGCTTGCCGTTTAGGGATCCGGCGAGCTCGGCGCCGCCAAAAAGGCCAAGGCTGACGACCCCGACAAGGAGGTTGCCGGGTGCACGGTCTACTTGGCCTTGGCGGCTGCCGGCAAGCCAGGAGGCTCCGACAAGCAGTATTACAAGATCCACCGCACCAAGGGCCATGACCTCCAGAACTGCCGACAAGTTGAGCTGCTTGTTGAAAAGTAGAAGGCTGAATAGGAAAGGCAAGACAAGGAGAAAGGTCGGGATGGTGCTGAGGGATCCGACAAGAAGCGTGGTGGCCAAGGGGGTCGCCGCGGCAAAGATAACCAACACGAGAGGCCCGCTCGGGGCCGCGACAAGAAAGAGGAGGATGATGATCATGACGAGGACGACGAGTCCGGCGAGCACGAGTTCCAGAAGGCTATAGAGGCCATGTGCATTGACGGTGGTGCCTCGTTGCACACCTCACACCGCCATCTGAAGCAGTGGGCGCGTGAGGTCGCTGCGGCAAAGCTGTCGTTTGATGCCCAGAAGCCCCTGAAGTGGTCCCGCACACCCATCATTTCCGACATCGAGGATCACCCTGATCGCACAACTGTGGTTGGGTGTTTGCCATTGTTGGTCTCGCCAACAATACGCAACCTCAAGGTGATGAAAGTGCTGGTTGACGGTGGGGCTGGTCTGAATGTGATCTCGCCCGCTGTGATAAAAAAGCTACAGATTCCTGATGAAGACCTCGAAGAGACAGGCACATTTCAAGGGGTCAACTCGGGAAGGAGCCAGCCTAAAGGTAAAATCACGCTGCCCGTTACATTTGGAGGCGAGCTGAACTATAGGACAAAGAAGATCGACTTCAATGTCGCTGAGATCCCCTTGCCATACAATGGGATCCTTGGCCGCCCAGTGCTAGCCAAGTTCATGGCGGCGGCCCACTATGCCTACAACACGTTAAAGATGCCAAGGCCGCCGAGCATCATCACCGTCCCCTCCGACAAGAAAGATGCGCTCATCTGCACCGATCAACTTTACTGAGAGGCAGTTGCAGCAACTATCGTGAAGACACTTGCCCCTGCCGCTGAAACTCCAGGGAAGAAGGCCGGCAAGACCCCTTCCGGCAAGACCTCTTCCGGCGAGACCTCTTGCACCCACTCTGGCAAGCGAACCTCTTCGGGGTGCCATGCTCCCGTTGAGGACGTGATAGAGAGCTCTGCCGGCAAGAGAAAGAACTACAAAGCTGCACCATTAGAGACCAAGAAGGTGTCCGTCAAGGAGGACGGCATGGGCGGGGCTTTCACCATAAGCTCCACCCTCAACAGCAAATAGGAAAGCGTGCTTGTCGCCTTCCTGCGGGCGAATGTCGATGTGTTTGCATGGCAAGCATCCGACATCCCCGGTGTTCCCAGGGATGTGATTGAGCACCATCTTGCTGTATGTCCTCATGCGTGGCCCGTCAAGCAAAGGGTTAGGAATCAAGCTTTGGAGCGACAAGAGTTCATCGTAGAAGATATCAGGAAATTGGAGGCGGCAGGCCTAGTTAGAGGAGTACTCCAACCCACGTGGTTGGCCGATCCGGTGGTGGTGCATAAGGCGAATAGGAAGTGGAGGCTATGTATTGATTACACAAAAATCAATAATGCTTGTCTGAAGGATCATTTCCCTTTGCCACGCATCGACCAGATTGTAGACTCCACTCCCGGGTGGGACCTGCTGTCATTCCTTGACACCTATTCAGGATACCACCAGATCTTCATGATGAAATAAGATGAAGAGAAGACCGCATTCATCAACCCATGTGGTACGTACTGTTTTGTACGGATGCCTTTCGGGTTGAAGAGCACCGGTTCAACATTTTCCCGAGCGATCCAAATTGGTTTTGAGCCCCAACTGCACAGAAATATGGAAGCCTATATGGATGATATAGTGGTCAACACCAAGGACAGGGCCACGCTCGTACAAGACCTAGAAGAAACATTTGCAAATTTGCGTAAGATCAACCTCAAGATCAACCCAGAGAAGTGCATGTTTGGTGTACCGTCTGGCAAACTTCTTGGGTTCTTTGTGTATCAGCGCGGAATTGAAGCAAATCCTGACAAAATCAAGGCGATCGAGCAGATTGGGGCACCGAAGCGGGTCAAATACGTTCGTAGGCTCGCCGGCTGTGTTGCCGCCCTGAGTAGATTCATCTCCAAATTTGCTGAGCGCGCCCTCCCCTTTTTCAAAGTTTTGAAAAGGGAGGGTCCAGTAAAGTGGACTCCGGAGGTAGAGGCCGCACTACAAGATTTGAAGAGGTATCTCTCCTCCACGCCGATACTAGTCGCGCCCAAGCCGCAAGAGCCGTTGCTGCTATACTTGAAAGCCACGATTCAAGTGGTCAGTGCCATGCTGGTGGCGCAGAGGGAACTTTAGGAAGAGGCAGGAGTAGAAGCGGAGCCATCGGGTGGCGGGCTGGGGCCATCCTCGGTAGGGTCTGACACTGGCAAGACAGAACCCCCGGCGAGACCCGATCCCGGCAAGGCGGAGTCTGAGGAGATGAGCAAAGTAGGACAGAAGAAGAAGATGGTGCATCACCCAGTCTATTTTGTCAGTTCCCTCTTGCAAGGGGCTAGGTCAAGATATTATGGCATGCACAAGTTACTTTTCAGCCTCCTCATGGCCTCGAGAAAACTGCGCCACTATTTCCAAGCACATGAAATCACCGTCTTCATGCACCTCCCGTTGCAACGAATCTTGCACAACCCAAATGCGACTGGGAGGATTGTGGAGTGGGCATTGGAGCTGTCGAGCTTTGGCCTCAAGTTTGAAAGTACTTCAACAATCAAGAGACAAGCCCTGGCAGAGTTCATAGCAGAATGGACTGCAATGCCCGATAAAGAGATTCAAGAGACCACCCTTCCCGGCAAGGAGACGAGAAGTGAGTGGATTATGTACTTTGATGGAGCTTTCTAACTCCAAGGTGCTAGTGCCGGCGTATTGCTTGTCTCTCCCATGGGAGAGTGCCTCAAGTACGTAATCCAGATGCACTTTCCCCGGAAAAATCGACGAACAACACGAAGGAGTACGAGGGGTTGTTGGCCGGTCTCAGGATCGCGGCAGACCTTGGAATCAGAAAGCTCATCGTCAGAGGTGATTCACAACTCGTCATCAAGCAAGTAAACAAGGACTACCAGAGCCTGTTGATGGAGGCCTATGTGGATGAAGTGAGGAAGTTGGAAGAGCGCTTTGACGGATTGCAAGAAGAGCATGTTCCCCGAGCGGAGAACGGCATTGCCGACGACCTGTCAAAGCGTGCTGCCCTCAAGTTACCTATGGAACCAGGTACCTTTGTGCTTCAGCTAACTCACCCATCCGTTGAGCCATCAGCAGGACAGAACAAACGAAGGAAGGCGGGCCCCGACAAGTACTTTCCCGCTAAGCTCCCAGGAGCCGTCGGTAAGGACATTGCTGGGAGTCCCAAACTTCCTAGAGGGCAGCAACCCTTGGCAGGGCCTCATGCCCTGGCCATAGAAGCAGCTGCCCTTACAGCCGAAGATGAGCCTTTAGTCCTTGCCGTCGAGCCCTAGGCTCCGGCGTGGGCGTAGCCCACCTTCCGTTTCCTCCAAACAGGAGAGCTCCCTGAGGAGCCGGAAGAAGCAGATAAAGTAGCCCGTCGGTCCAGCATGTACCAGTTCGTGGATGATGCCTGATACGTCCATTTTGCGTCATTCTTTTATATCGATATTTATTGCATTATGGGTTGTTATTACACATTATTTCACAATACTTATGCCTATTCTCTCTTATTTTACAAGGTTTACATGAAGAGGGAGAATGCCGGCAGCTGGAATTCTGGGCTGGAAAAGGAGCAAATATTAGAGACCTATTCTGCACAACTCCAAAAGTCCTGAAACTTCACGGGAGCATGTTTCAGAATATATGAAAAATATTGGGGGAAGGAAGTACCAGAGGGGGGCCACCCACCATCCACGAGGGTGGGGGCGCGCCCTACCCCCCTGGGCGCCCCCCTGCCTCGTGGCCCCCCCGGAAGCCCTTCGGTGCCCATCTTCTGCTATATGAGATCTTTTGTCTAGAAAAAAAATAATAAGCAAGCTCACGGGACGAAACTCCGCCGCCACGAGGCGGAACCTTGGTGGAACCAATCTAGGCCTCTGGCGGAGTTGTTCTGTCGGGGAAACTTACCTCCAGGACGGGGAAATCATCACCATCGTCATCACCATCGATCCTCTCATCGGGAGGGGGTCAATCTCCATCAACATCTTCACCAGCACCATCTCATCTCAAACCCTAGTTCATCTCTTGTCTCCAATCTTTGTCCCAGAGCCTCAGATTGGTAACTGCGGGTTGCTAGTAGTGTTGATTACTCCTTGTAGTTGATGCTAGTTGGTTTATTCGGTGGAAGATCATATGTTTAGATCTTTATGCATATTAATACCCCTCTGATTATGAACATGAATATGATTTGTGAGTAGTTACGTTTGTTCCTGAGGACATGGGAGAATTCTTGCTATAAGTAGTCATGTGAATTTGGTATTCGTTTGATATTTTGATGAGATGTATGTTGTCTTTCCTCTAGTGGTGTCATGTGAACATCGACTACATGACACTTCACCATTGTTTAGGCCTAGGGGAAGGCATTGGGAAGTAATAAGTAGATGATGGGTTGCTAGAGTGATAGAATCTTAAACCCTAGTTTATGAGTTGCTTCGTAAGGGGCTGATTTGGATCCATATGTTTCAAGCTATGGTTAGGTTTACCTTAATACTTCTTTTGTAGTTGCAGATGCTTGCAAGAGGGGTTAATCAGAAGTGGGATGCTTGTACAAGGAAGGATAGTACCCAAGCACTGGTCCACCCACATATCAAATTATCAAAGTACCGAACACGAATCATATGAGCGTGATGAAAACTAGCTTGACGATAATTCCAATGTGTCCTCGGGAGCGTTTTCCTTTATATAAGAGTTTGCCCAGGAGTGTCCTTTGCTACAAAAAGGATTGAGCCATCTTGCTGCACCTTATTTACTTTTATTACTCGTTACCTTTTACAAATTACCTTATCACAAAACTATCTGTTACCGATAATTTCAGTGCTTGTAGAGAATACCTTACTGAAAACTGCTTATTATTTACTTCTGCTCCTTGTTGGGTTCGACACTCTTACTTATCAAAAGGACTATCATAGATCACCTATACTTGTGGGTCATCAAGACTCTTTTTTTGCGCCATTGTCGGGGAGTGAAGCTCCTTTGGTTGGTGGAATTTGGTAAGGAAAAAATTTATATAGTGTGCTGAAATTCACTGTCGCTGGTTACTATGGAACATAATCCTTTGAGGGGCTTGTTCGGGGTATCTTCACCCCGACCAGTAGAGCAAAGGGTTGCTCCTCAACCTATTGAACCTACTTAAAATGTTTACTTTGAAATTCCTTCGGGTATGATAGAGAAACTGCTAGCTAATCCGTTCATTGGTGATGGAACAGTACACCCCGATTTGCACCTAATCTATGTGGATGAAGTTTGTGGATTATTTAAGCTTGCAGGTATGCCCGAGGATGTTATCAAGAAGAAGGTATTCCCTTTATCTTTGAAAATGCATTGACATGGTTTAGGCTATGTGATGATATGGGATCATGGAACTACAACCGGTTGAAATTGGAATTTCATCAGAAGTTTCATCCTATGCATCTTGTTCACCGTGATCGTAATTATATATATAATTTTGGCCTCGCAAAGGAGAAAGCATCGCTCAAGCTTGGGGGAGGCTTAAGTCAATGTTATATTCATGCCCCAACCATGAGCTCTCAAGAGAAATTATTATTCAAATGTTTTATGCTCGGCTTTCTCTCAATAATCGCTCCATCCTCGATACTTCTTGTACCGGGTCTTTTATAATGAAGGCTATGGAATTCAAATGGGATTTATTGGAAAGAATTAAACGCAACTCTGAAGATTGGGATCACGGCGAAGGTAAGGAGTCAGGTATAACACCCAGGTTTGATTGTGTTAAATCTTTTATGGATACCGATGTTTTCCATGAATTTAGCACTAAATACGGACTTGACTATGAGATAGTAGCTTCTTTCTGTGAATCCTTTGCTACTCATGTTGATCTTCCTAAGGAGAAGTGGTTTAAATATAATCCTCCCATTGAACTAAAAGTAGTTGCACCTATTAAAGTTGAAGAAAAGACTATCACTTATAATGTTGATCCTGTTGTTCCTACTTCTTATATTGAGAACCCACCTTTCCTTGTGAGAATAAAGGATCATGCTAAAGCTTCAACTATAGTTCGTAAGAGTAATACTAGAACACCTACACCCTTTGGGCAAATTAAAGTTGAACCTAGTATTGATATGGTTAAGGATCTCTTGGCCGATAATATTGATGGGTGTCGGTGTCAAAACCGGCGGATCTCTAGTAGGGGGTCCCGAACTATGCGTCTAGGCTGGATGGTAACAGGAGGCAAGGGACACGAAGTTCTACCCAGGTTCGGGCCCTCTCGATGGAGGTAAAACCCTACGTCCTGCTTGATTAATATTGATGATATGGGTAGTACAAGAGTAGATCTACCACGAGATCAGAGAGGCTAAATCCTAGAAGTTAGCCTATGGTATGATTGTTGATGTGTATGTTGTCCTATGGACTAAAACCCTCTGGTTTATATAGACACCGGAGAGGGTTAGGGTTACATAGAGTCGGTTACAATGGTAGGAGATCTGAATATCCGTATCGCCAAGCTTGCCTTCCACGCCAAGGAAAGTCCCTTCCGGACATGGGACGGAGTCTTCAATCTTGTATCTTCATAATCCAGGAGTCCGGCTGAAGGTATAGTTTAGCTATCCGAACACCCCCTAATCCAGGACTCCCTCAGTAGCCCCTGAACCAGGCTTCAATGACGACGAGTCCGGCGCGCAAATTGTCTTCGGCATTGCAAGGTGGGTTCCTCCTCCATGTACTTCATAGAAGATTTTGAACACAAAGATAGTGTCCGGCTCTACAAAATAAGTTTCCACATATTGCCATAGAGAGAATAATATTTACACAAATCTAATCTGCTGACGTACTCCGTAGTGTGACATCACACCACGGCCAAGCTTTTATTCGAACCGTTTTACTATCCCATCTTAGCGCGTTATGCGAGGAGGTTTCCTTGGCACGTCTTGTTAAAGCAGAGATCGTGTCCCCTTATTCTGGGATTCTCATCAATACGGGCATGGGTAACCCAACTGCGCCATTGATTACAGCGCTTGGAGATAAGAGAGTTTTACCAGGCTGGTGGGGACACGTAGTCGCGTCCACCCATATAAGGGGATAAGGATCCACCTTTTTACCCACTCCTTCTTCCTCCTTTGCCTATCCATTCTTGCGCACCCGAGCTCCAGCGCCCAAGTCCGCACTACCACCTCAACCTTCTCCAGTCATGTCCGGAGCGGGAGGCAAGTGGATGGTCTCCTCCGTCACGGAGGGACACATCAAAAAGCTAAGGAAGGTCGGATATCTTTCTAGCGACATCACGCACCAGCTTCCCGAAAAGGGGCAGCTCATCCCCACTCCTAGGCCCCATGAGAGGGTGGTATTCCTCCCCCATTTCCTCCGTGGACTGGGCTTCCCTCTGCATCCATTTGTCCGGGGGCTCATGTTCTACTACGGCCTGGATTTCCATGATCTGGCCCCGAACTTCGTCCTCAACATCTCGGCGTTCATCGTCGTGTGCGAGGCGTTCCTCCGCATCCGCCCCCATTTCGGCCTATGGCTTAAGACTTTCAACGTCAAGCCAAAGGTGGTGCGCGGCAGCCAGGCGGAGTGCGGCGGTGCCATGGTTGGCAAGATGGCCAACGTCCTGTGGCTCGGGGGCTCCTTTGTGGAGACCCTGAAGGGGTGGTAATCATGGTGGTTTTACGTCACCAAGCCGCGCGACGCCAAATGGGTCACACCCCCTGAGTTTCGATCCGGCCCCCCTACGCGGCTCACCACCTGGAAGGAGACAGGCATGTCTTGGGGTAAAAAAGGAGAGCTGACCGGACTCCAAACATGCATCCAAACCCTGGTGAACAAGAAGCTCAAGCTTGTCAACGTAGTCCAGGTTATGCTCATCCGCCTGATCCTCCCGTGTCAACGACGGGCCTTCAATCTGTGGGAGTTCGACCCGGCGCAGCATCAAACTCTAAACAGGCTCTTTTACACGACGTACGAAGATGCCTGGAGGATGCTTTTCAAGGGCGCCGAGGCTCCCGCATCTGCTACCGAGGATCGCGGATTCAGCGTGTAGCGTCACGCGCTCGCGGTAAGCTGTTTTTTCCTTTTACAGGGTATCAGTTTTCCATAGTTTGACTCTGTGCAGGATCTAAACTCCCTTACCTTTGACAGGATTGGCAGGTGACGTCCGGATAGATCAATTGTCCGGCTCCTTTGCTCGAAGGCCCAGCGGACGCTCACTTGGCGAAGCTGCTGGTTCCGGCACCCTATGTGGTGCCAGAGAAGAAGGCCGCAAAAAAGGCCGCGGGGACTCGAAAGAGTGCCCGGCGCCTGGAGGTGTCGGATTCACCATCCGACGAATCCAAGATGCACTCCCCCCAAGAAGACGAGGAGGAGGAAGAACAGACCCCTCCCGCTCCAGCAGGGGAAGGGAAGAAAAGGAAGGCCACCCCAACTAGGGAGGCTGAAGGGTCCAAGAAGGGGAAAACTCTTTCTCCGGATTACTCCACCGATGCCGACGACGGCAGAGAGGAGTGGGCACCCAGGGCCAAGCCCCTGGCGAAATCGTAAGCATCCGGATACCAAAGTAATTCATAGTATTTGTTTATTGCACAACTTTCCCTTATGTCGAATGTGTTTATGCAGCCCACCCAAAGACCGGCTCGACGCGTCGTCGAGCGGCTCACTAGACTCGTCGTACGTGAACTCACTTCCGACGGCTTCCTCCCCCCGCCCTACAGACGACACCGAAGTGTTGTCCCAACAGGTTCCAATCCGGGAGGAGGTGATCCTGGAGGCGCCGCGAGGCGACCTCCCGGACTCCAGGAGTAAGGGGGGTGAAACCCCCCATGGCTCCAAGTCCGGCTCTAGGCCGGACACCGCTCCGGAACCTTCAAAGGTTCCAGAGTCCGGCGGGGGACCTCCTTCCAAGAGGAGAAAGTCCACCGTGCCAGCGGCCTCCGTCCAACCGGAGGCACCGGACAATATGCTGGAGGCGCTCCAAGGCGCCTCCATCGATGAGGAGCACCGCGCTATTATGAGTGCGGTGGTCTAGAAGGTTCAGTCCGCAAAAAACGGACTGACTGAAGCTTGTACTAGCCTTTTGACAAGCTTCGAGGTAAGTAAAGAAAGTGTAAATAATAGTACCGCATAGACAGTAGCTCCTGATGCTCTGTTTGGCATTCGGGAAGAAAAGCCGAATAGAGGATCAAGTAGAATTCACAGGAGTCTAACAAAAATGAGTCAATATGCATGTGCAGGCTACCCTGCTTGCGTCCGCCGCACTGACTGCTGAAGTGGACACGCTAAAGCAGGACCTCGAAAGGTCGGAGCAAGAGCTCGAGCGTGCCAAGAAGCAGCTCAAGGACAATGAAGGTAAGAAATACCTTGTTAAAAGTATATATATAAAATGTGCAATTGCGAAAAATGACAGGATTATCGTGGCTATTGTAGGGGCCACGTCTAAGGTGGCGACCCTTAAGCAAGCGATGGACGAGGCCGAGAAGAATTCGGCCTCGGAGCGCATCGAGCGGGAGAAGTATGAGGCCGAGGTTGGCAAGGTGCGGCAAGAGCTCCAGGCTCTCATGGAAAAACATGAGAGTTTGGAGCGTGACTCGAAGACGCAAGCGTCCGATCTTGCGGTGGCTATTGAAAATGCCAAATCTACCAAGGCCGAGTCCCAGAAGACCCTCCAGGAGTTGGATGAGGTGAAGAAGATAGCGGCGGGTAAGGCATTCTTTATGTAGAGTAAACACATAAACATGAGTTACTTGATACTTACCCGAATCCGGAGCTCTCCAGGAGCGTTCGCAGATCTCCCCTGGAGTGTGTCTGATGCCGCCGCATTCTATCGAGCCGAGGAGGGCAGATTGACGGAGAAGGTGTTCTGGTCTCAGTACGCTGAGGCCGGACACCCCGTGCCCCTGAGCGACCAGCTGAAGCAACTGGTCGAGCTCCACAAGGCGGCCGAACAGGCCATGAAGGGCCTCATAGTTCGGCTGTGGCCTGGAGAGGCTCTGCCTAGGAGCTATTTCGGGCTGGTGCGGCGGCTGGTGGAGGCCTGTCCGAGGCTTGAAGACATCAAGCGCTCTGTCTGCATTGAAGGTGCCCGTAGGGCCTTTGCCCGTGCTAAGGTGCACTGGGGCAGGCTGGATGCGGAGAAGCTTGTGAAGAACGAGCCACCAGCAAGGAAAGAGCATCGCAAGCCCGAAAATTACTATAAGGATGTTCTGAAGGGTGCCCGCCTTGTGGCGGATGAATGTACTAGGGATGTAATTTTTGAGTAAAACTCGCTCGTGTTTGTCCTGTGTGCTGAAAACTTGTTCATATGCGCTGAGCAATGCTGCTTGAATTTAAAATATTACCTTCTGTGCGGCTGTTTATCAATACTGAGAGATGGCGAGTCGTCGGCTTCTGCCCCCTTGCCGCTAGTGCTGGGGTGTTCGGGGATAAACCTGAGGGCTCTTTTTCCCATGTTTGGGTCCTTCGAGGGAGGCACTCAGCCCAACGAACAAGGCAATCGGACTATAATGCGTGAACACTCTCACTTAGCCATAGAATTCTATAATTTTAAATTTCGGCGAAGCCCCTGGTATTCGGAAGACCGAGTTCGGGGGGCTATCCACGCCTTGGCCGGACAGAGCCAGCTCCTCGCCCTAAGCGGCATATGTCTTTAAGGACTCGAAAAGACCTCTCAAACAGCGACCATCTCTCGCCTCATCATGATGGTCAGTTTTAGCTTTCTCCACTGAGGTGTTCAACCCAGCTCAACCGGGGCACAATCGCAGTGGTTCTCCTAGTGCTACCTTAGCCGATATAGCGGAACGTAAGGCACCAAAACATAGGAGCCGGGCAAACCCAACTATTTGCACAAGACATGATTCGGAGCCGATGCATATAATGCTATAAGTTTGGGGTGCCACACTTGTTAAAGTGTTCGAACTTCTCACACCATGTATTTTGGTCGTACCAAAGTGTACGGGTGCAACATGTCTTTAAGGAACATATATAAAAAAAGGTAATGCAAAAAAAAGACAAAAGCTATGCATTGTTTATTAAAATAGCTGTGATCAAAGCAGAACGATACAAGTAATGCGATAAACGAAAAGTTGGACTATTTAACATGTCTGCTCTAGGGGCAAGCTGCGGAATAGTATGCGAAACAGGTATACTGCTCGTGATAGAGACCACCTGGGATTTCCGTAATGCGGCATGGCTTGTCTGCTTCCCTGGTCCTTGCATCGTTTGTGCGGCAATTGAACTACCGAACAGGCCTTCTGAAGAGTAGAGTCTTGGAAGTAAGAGAAAAGTAAAAAAGCGGCAGCCCCTGGTGCGGTTTAAGCCATGTTTTGGGCGTGCCGTGATTGTGCCCCTCCCCCTATGCCCATGGTATTTCCAGAGCATAGTTAGGGACGTGAAGTACTAGCGTCGCCTTTTTGCGAGGGTTGGGGTTGGGGCCGCATTGCTACGCCTGCTCAGAACATGCCAGGCGGTCTTGTTGTAGGTTACTCTGGGCGCGCTTGACGGTGTCCGGACGTTTAATGGCCGGACTGGAGAACTGCCTGGAGAGGCTGCTTTGTACTTCCGCTGCAAGGGCCGCCGTGTGCTCCTCCATTCGGAGGGAGCATTTGGTGTTTCCATTGACTGTAATTACTCCACGAGGGCCTAGCATCTTGATCTTAAGGTATGCGTAGTGCAGTACCGCATTGAATTTGGCAAATGCGGTTCGCCCGAGTAGTGCGTGATAGCCACTGCGAAACGGGACTATGTCGAAGATTAACTCCTCGCTTCGGAAATTATCCGAAGATCCAAAGACCACTTCAAGTGTGACTGAGCCTGTGCAGTTGGCCTCTACACCTGGTATTATGCCTTTAAAGGTCGTTTTGGTGGGCTTAATCCTCGAGGGATCTATGCCCATTTTCCGCACTGTATCCTGGTAAAGTAGGCTCAGGCTGCTGCCGCCGTCCGTAAGGACTCTAGTGAGATGAAATCCGTCAATAATTGGGTCTAGAACCAATGTGGCGAATCCGCCATGACGGATGCTAGTGGGATGGTCCCTTCGATCAAAGGTGATCGGGCAAGTGGACCATGGGTTAAACTTTGGGGCGACTAGCTCTACCGCGTATACGTCCCTTAACGCACGCTTCCGCTCCCTTTTGGGGACATGGGTTGCGTATATCATGTTCACCATCCGCACTTGTGGGGGAAAACCCTTCTGTCCACTGTTTTTCGCTGGCCGGGGCTCCTCGTCGTCATCACTATGCAGCCCCTTGTCTTCATTGTCGGCGCTTAACTCGCCTGCCTGCTTGAACACCCAACAATCCCTGTTGGTGTGATTGGCCGGCTTTTCGGGGGTGCCATGTATTTGGCACAAGCGGTCGAGTATTCGGTCCAAGTTGGACGGGCCCCTAGGATTCCGTTTGAATGGCTTTTTCCGCTGACCAGATTTAGAGCCTCTGAATCCGGCATTAACTGTCGTATCCTCAGCATTGTCGCTGTTAATGCGGCGCTTCTGCTTGTTGCGACGCGACCTGCCACTAATGTCCCTGGTGTCCGAACTACCAGGGTTCTTGGTCATATTGTTGCTACGAGCAAGCCAGCTATCTGCTCCCGTGCAAAAGCGGGTCATGAGTGTCGTGAGTGCTTCCATAGATTTTGGCTTTTCCTGTCCAAGCTGCCGGGCCAGCCACTCGTGACGGATATTGTGCTTGAAGGCTGCTATGGCCTCAGCGTCTAGACAGTCAACTATTTGATTTTTCTTTGTTAGGAACCGTGTCCAGAATTGTCTGGCCGATTCCTATGGCTGCTGGATTACGTGACTTAGGTCATCGGTGTCTGGGGGTCGCACATAAGTGCCCTGGAAATTGTCGAGGAATGCGGCTTCCAGGTCCTCACAACAACTAATTGATCCTGTTGGCAAGTTGTTGAGCCAATGCCGAGCTGGTCCTTTAAGCTTGAGTGGGAGGTATTTGATGGCGTGAAAATCGTCGCCGTGGGCCATGTGGATATGAAGGAGATAATCCTCGATCCATACCGCAGGGTCTGTTGTGCCATCATATGATTCGATATTTACGGGTTTGAAACCCTCGGGGATTTGATGATCCATTATTTCATCTGTAAAGCACAGTGGGTGTGCGGCGCCTCTGTACTGGGCGATATCATGACGTAGCTCCAATGAGCTTTGTCTACTGTGTTCGGCCCTGCCGAATTTGTGGCCGGCATTACGGTTCCCGTCTCGAGCCGTGGGGTGCTCACGTGATCCGTAGATCGATCGTGTTTGCCTTGCCTTGTCCTCCAACATGTCTCATAAGTCCGGCGCATATTCCCGTGCCTTGGTATGGGGTGCGTCTTGAGTGGAGGGCCAGGAGGCCTCTCTGTCGCGTCCACGAGGTGGCCGGTCGGCCTCATCAAGTGCTTCCTCCTCTAATTGGGGTAGCAGCCTGCGCTTTGGGTAGCTCTTGGAGGGGCGTTCGAGTTTATGCTCTTCGGCCGCAAGGACTTCAGTCCATCTGTCAACTAGCAAATCTTGATCAGCTCTAAGTTGTTGCTGTTTTTTCTTGAGGCTTCTTGCCATGGCCATAAGCATGCGTTCGAAACGCTTTTGCTCAACGGGATCCTCTGGCACGACGAATTCATCGTCATCAAGGCTTGCCTCATCTTCGGAGGGAGGCATATAATTATCGTCCTCGACCTCTCTGTCTGCCGCTCTCTCATGAGGGCTGGCTTCTCTGTCCTCCTGTGCTAAACCTTGCTGGAGGGGGTTTTCTTCGGCACTCTCCGGAGTATTATTATCTCCCGTGCTAGAATCAACATTTTTTGTGTTGGCAGGATTTTGAGCGGCGCCGCTGACGCCGGCGCTTGGGCTGTTTCTTGGAGGGGTCATCCTCTGCTTTTCCATCGCCCTCTCCCTCTTTTGGGGTGTCCACCTTGTATATGTCATATGACAAGGCGGCTTTCCAGGGCCTAGTAGGCGCTGGTTCTTCATCGTCTCCTTCATCGGCGTCCATACCATCGATGTCTTCGGAGTCGAAGTCGAGCATGTCGGTTAAGTCGTCGACAGTGGCTACAAAGTGGGTGGTGGGTGGGTTTTGAATTTCTTCATCGTCCGTACCCAACCTTGCTGCCCATAGTCCGGCGAGGGCTCTCCTGATAAAGAGAGAGACTTTAGTGACTTCAGGATATCGCCAAAAGGCGAGTGCTGAAAGATGTCTGCGGCAGTGAACTCCATGATCGGCGCCCAATCGGATTTGACTGGCAGGGGCGCGGATGGTTCGGAGTCCGGAGAGGAGTCCGGCCCCTTGGAATCACGAGCCTCGCAGAGTACGGGGCTGGTGTTTGGCTCAATCGCCGTTTGGATTGCAGCCCCCGAGGTGGCGTACAACCGTCCATCCTCGATCGGCGCGGTCGACTCCGAACTAAGGGTCGGAGCCGATGTGGGTGCGGCCTCCAGGGCACTGTTCGGCGGCAGAGCTAGATCATGCTCGTTGTGACAGTGCGGCGCGCTCGGCAATGGTTCGAATCCGTCGAGGATCAAGTCCCTGCGGATGTCAGCCGTGTAGTTTAAACTTCCGAATCTGACCTGACGGCGAGGGGCGTAGCTTTCGATCTGCTCTAGATGGCCAAGTGAATTGGCCCGCAGTGCGAAGCCGCCAAAGACGAAGATCTGTCCGGGGAGGAAGGTCTCACCCTGGACTGCACCGCCATTGATGATTGTAGGAGCCATCGGGCCTGACGACGATGGCACAGAGGAACTGTCAATGAAAGCACCAATGTCGGTGTCAAAACCGGCGGATCTCGGGTAGGGGGTCCCGAACTATGCGTCTAGGCCGGATGGTAACAGGAGGCAAGGGACACAAAGTTTTACCCAGGTTCGGGCCCTCTCGATGGAGGTAAAACCCTACATCCTGCTTGATTAATATTGATGATATGGGTAGTACAAGAGTAGATCTACCACGAGATCAGAGAGGCTAAACCCTAGAAGCTAGCCTATGGTATGATTGTTGATGTGTATGTTGTCCTACGGACTAAAACCCTCTGGTTTATATAGACACCGGAGAGGGTTAGGGTTACATAGAGTCAGTTACAATGGTAGGAGATCTGAATATCCGTATCGCCCAGCTTGCCTTCCACGCCAAGGAAAGTCCCTTCCGGACACAGGACGGAGTCTTCAATCTTGTATCTTCATAATCCAGGAGTCTGGCTGAAGGTATAGTTCGGCTATCCGAACACCCCCTAATCCAGGACTCCCTCAATGGGCATGTTATTTACTTCTGTGATGAAGCTGCTAGAATTGCTAGACCCGATACTGAGAATAAACATAGACCTGTTGTAGGCATGCCTGTTATTTTTGTTAAAATAGGAGATCATTGCTATCATGTCTTATGTGATATGGGTGCTAGTGCAAGTGCAATACCTTATTCCTTATACAAAGAAATTATGCATGATATTGCACCTGCTGAGATAGAGGAAATTGATGTTACAATTAATCTTGCCAATAGAGACACTATTTCACCAGTTAGGATTGTTAGAGATGTTGAAGTCTTGTGTGGGGAAGTCAAATATCCTGTTGATTTTCTTATTCTTGGTTCCCCACAAGATGACTTTTGTCCCATTATATTTGGTAGACCCTTCTTGAACACTGTTAATGCTAAGATAGATTGCAAAAAGGATGTTGTTACTATTGGTTTGGGGGATATGTCTCATGAGTTTAATTTTGCTAAATTTCGTAGACAACCTCATGATAAAGAATTGCCTAGTAAAGATGAGATTATTGGTCTTGCTTCTATTGACGTGCCTCCTAATGATCCTTTAGAACAATATTTGCTAGACCATGAAAATGATATGTTTATGAATGAAAGAAGGGAAATAGATGAAGTATTCTTTAAACAGGGACCTATTTTGAAACACAATTTGCCTATTGAAATCTTAGGGGATCCTCCTCCACCCAATGGTGATCCCGTGTTTGAGCTTAAACCTTTACCTGATACTCTTAAATATGCTTATCTTGATGAGAAAGAGATATATCCTGTTATTATTAGTGCTAACCTTTCAGAGCATGAAGAAAAGAAATTATTGAAAACTCTGAAGAAGCACCGTGCTGCTATTTGATTTACTCTTGATGATCTTAAGGGCATTAGTCCCACTCTATGCCAGCACAAAATAAAATTGGAGAAAGACGCGAAACCGGTTGTTGATCACCAACGACGGTTAAATCCTAAGATGAAAGAAGTGGTAAGAAAATAAATACTAAAGCTTATGGAGGCAGGTATAATTTACCCCATTGCTGATAGTCAGTGGGTAATTCCTTTCTATTGTGTCCCTAAGAAGGGAGGTATTACTTTTTTTTCTAATGATAAAGATGAATTGATCCCACAAAGAATTGTTACAGGTTATAGAATGGTAATTGATTTCTGTAAATTAAATAAAGCTACTAAAAAGGATCATTACCCTTTACCTTTTATTGATCAAATGCTAGAAAGATTATACAAACATACACATTTTTTCTTTCCAGATGGTTATTCTGGTTTCTCTTAAATACCCGTGTCAAAAGAGGATCAAGAAAAGACAACTTTTACTTTCCCTTTCGGTACCTTTTCTTATAGACGTATGCCTTTTGGTTTATGCAATGCACCTGCTACCTTTCAAAGATGTATGACTGCTATATTCTCTGACTCTTGTGAAAAGATTGTTGAGGTTTTCATGGATGTTTTCTCTATTTATGGAACTTCTTTTGATGATTGCTTAAGCAACCTTGATCAAGTTTTGCTGAGATGTGAAGAAACTAATCTCGTCTGGAATTGGGATAAGTGACATGTTATGGTTAATGAAGGTATTGTCTTGGGGCATAAAATTTCTGAAAGAGGTATTGAAGTTGATAAATCTAAGGTTGATGCTATTGAAAAGATGTCGTGTCCTAAGGACATTAAAGGTATAAGAAGTTTCCTTGGTCATGCCGGTTTTTATAGGAGGTTCATTAAGGACTTCTCTAAAATTTCTAGGCCACTGACTAATCTGTTACAAAAAGATGTTCCTATTGTCTTCGATGATGATTGTGTAGAAGCATTTGAAATACTTAAGAAAGCTTTGATTTCTGCACCTATTGTTCAGCCACCTGATTAGAATTTACCCTTTGAAATTATGTGTGATGCTAGTGATTATGCTGTAGGGGCTGCTTTAGGAAAAAGGGTTGATAAGAAATTAAATGTTATCCAATGTGCTAGTAAGACTCTGGACAGTGCCCAGAGATATTATGCTACTACTGAAAAAGAATTTTTAGCAGTTGTGTTTGCTTGTGATAAGCTCACACCTTATATTGTTGATTCTAAAGTAATTGTTCACACTGATCATCCTCCTATTAAATATCTTATGGAAAGAAAGATGCTAAAGCTAGACTTATTAGATGGGTTCTCTTGCTACAGGAATTTGATTTGCATATTATTGATAAAAAGGGAGCTGAGAACCCCGTTGCAGACAACTTGTCTAGGTTAGAGAATGTTCTTGATTACCCACTACCTATTGATGATAGCTTTCCTAATGAACAATTAGCTGTAATAAATGCTTCTCGTACTGCTCCATGGTATCCTGATTATGCTAATTACATTGTTGCTAAATTTATACCACCTAGTTTCACATACCAGCAAAAGAAAAAGTTCTTATATGATTTAATACATTAATTTTGGGATGACCCACACCTTTATAAAGAAGGAGTAGATCGTGTTATTAGACATTGTGTACCTGAGCATGAACAGGAATAGATCCTACGCAACTATCACCCTGAGGCTTATGGAGGACACCAGGCTGGAGATAGAACTGCACATAAGATATTGCAATCTGGTTTTTATTGGCCTACTCTCTTCAAGGATGCCCGTAAGTTTGTCTTGTCTTGTGATGAATGTCAAATAATTGGTAATATGAGTAGACGTCAAGAAATGCCTATGTTTTATTCACTTGTTATTGAAATATTTGATGCTTGGGGCTTTGATTATATGGGACCGTTTCCTTCCTCTAATGGGTATACGCATATTTTAGTTGTTGTTGATTACGTTACTAAGTGGATAGAAGCTATTCCAACTAGTAGTGTTGATCATAACACCTCTATTAAGATGCTTAAAGAAGTTAATTTTCTGAGGTTTGGAGTCCCTAGATATTTAACGACTGATGGTGATTCACATTTTATTCATGGTGCCTTTCGTAAAATGCTTGCTAAGTATGATGTTAATCATAGAATTGCATCTCCATATCATCCACAGTCTAGTGGTCAAGTAGAATTGAGTAATAGAGAGCTTAAACTGATTTTGCAGAAGACTGTTAATAGATCTAGAAAGAATTGGTCCAAGAAACTTGATGATGCATTATGGGCTTATAGAACTGCATATAAAAATCCTATGGGTATGTCTCCACATAAAATGGTTTATGGTAAAGCATGTCACTTACCTCTTGAACTAGAACATAAGGCATATTGCGCCTGCCGGAGAATCACACCTCGCCACTCGTCTTTAAGGACTAGGGGGCTCCCATTTCTGACTCGAACGCTACTTCGGTAAGAATGGTCGTGGTGAGCCTTGTCAAAAAGAGGTGGACGGGGGGTTGGGCCCTTTGTCTATAACCCGGCAGATGTGATTCTCCGGCAGGTGCAAGGGGCACCGACAAGGTGGCTTGCCGGAAGGACTAGTTTATTTACACTAAGAACGCATTTTGCCTCCGCATGGACGTACACGTGCACGAGTTACCGGCAGGACTAGACTTTTTCATTAATATGCTCATGCAAGTACAAAGGTTACAGGATACAAGCATGGGCTCGAGAGATTACATTATATAGAAATTAAGATTTGGCAAGTGCCTACAATTTAAGGGAAAATATAGGTTCCCCGTGATTTCCATTCTAGGCCCATTCCTCCCAGGTGCGACAGGTGAAGGCAAAAAGAGAATGGTGGGGAGTGCGCCGATGGAGAGATTGACGAGGAAGACCCTAGGTAGGGCGTGGGGCTGAGGGAGGGGGGGGCGATCAGTCGGAGTCGACGTCCTCCCACTGGACGTCCTCGTCATCGTTGTCGATGTCCTCCTCGTCACTCCCGCTCGAGGAGGAGGGTTCGCCTTCAGAGTAGCTCTCCACACAACACCTCAAGCGAGTTCCCAAGAGCCTGAAGACCTTGATGGAGAGAAAGTCATCCTCCATCAATTTAAATTGGAGGACGAGCCCCTCCGATAGGCTATGGGCATGGGCGAACACTACAAAAAAAGACACATCCGTGACATTTTGGGCCGAATGAAATTTTTTTCTGTCATACATATCACACTTCTATGACGATAATTGTGACAAAACCCGGTATCACTGTAGATGTGGTGGGCTCCTACTTCTATGACAAAAAATCATGACAGAAAATGGGCTTTTCATCCTGGGCGGGCCGGAGACGCAGCTGCATGACATTCTTTGGGCCGTCCATGACGGAAAAAACCGTGTTAGAAGCGAGGGCGAGGAAAATTTCGGGGAGTTCCCGGTTATGGTGGGAGGTTGGGGGCCGAGCGATGCGCGCTTCTCTCGTACACGTACGCACGTGTGTGCGAGGCGTTGGCCGTAACTGAACCCGAGCGATTGCACTGCAGGCTACGCGTTACTGAACCCGAGCGATCGATC
Organism: Triticum aestivum; assembly: GCF_018294505.1. NCBI lineage: Eukaryota > Viridiplantae > Streptophyta > Magnoliopsida > Poales > Poaceae > Triticum > Triticum aestivum. The sequence goes on along the minus strand of NC_057809.1, from coordinate 493,655,784 downwards.
GATGGCTGTTAACTGAACCCGATCGAGTGATTCCTTCGCTACTACTGCTAACTGAAGCCGATCGATGCTACCTCTGGATGAACAGTGAGCATTATGGGGGGGTTGGATGAACAGTTCCTGGTGGGGGTGGATGAACAGGACCCCGTGGTGTTGCCTCTGGATGAACAGGACCCCAATCGATCGAGCCAGTTGGGGCTGGATGAATAGGACCCCGTGGAGGGCTGGATAAACAGGACCACCCTGTGGAGGGCAGGATGAACAGTAGATGGTGGAGGGCAGGATGAACAGTAGCCCGTGGAGGGGTGGTTGAACAGGAGCCCGTGGAGAGGGTTGGTTGAACAGTAGCGCACAGTGGAGGCTGGATGAACAGGAGCTCGTGGATGAACAGTCGTAGGTGGAGGCTGGAGGAGGTCGACGGTGGATGAACAGTCGCTCGTGGAGGCTGGAGGGGGTCGACGGTGGAGATGAACAGTATCCCGTGGAGTCCTGTTTTGCGGTACGCCACACCCCTCCCAATGAACAGGACCCCCGTTTCGACCATAGTGCTCCTACACAAGTCCGTTTCATCCGTTTTACGGTACGCCACACCCCTCCCGATTAACAGGACCCCTGTTTCGACCATAGGAGGTATGTTTCCTCCGTTTTGCGGTACGCCAAACCCCTCCCTATGAACAGGATCCTGTTTCGAACGTGGCCGGTCGAACACAAGGCTGTTTCCTCCATTCTGCGGTACGCCAGGCCTCGTTTCCATCGCCTATTCCGTCCAAGCCCTCCCAATGAACACGATGCATTCCATTGCCTCCCCATGAACACGATGCATTCCGTTGCCTCCCCATGAACACAATGATGGTGTTGTTTCTCTGTTCCAACCCAGCCATGTACACGAGCCCTGGCCGTACGTATGCGCGAGTAGGCGTTCGAGACCCCTCCTATATGTACACATACGTGACCGTATTTTCTTTCTTGCACCCTGGCCGCTGTACGTACGTGTACATGCTACGTGCGCGCCTCTACTACGACACGTGCGCGCCTCTACTTCGACCAGTATATATGTACGTGCATGCCTATACATCGACCAAAATGACAACGCTACGTACTGAAAGTGCAACTATCCCTAGGTGGTTTTGGTAATTCCTAACAACATATAGCTCATTGAGCTAATGCTATTCCAAGATTAATATTTCAGGAAAAGCTCAATGAATGGCATGGCATGGATGAGGAAAGTGGACCCCTCAAAATATTAAGGACAAAAAGATTGGCTCAAGCTCAAAGCTCAAGACTCTACATTTTAGATTTTAGTGATCCAAGATCACATTGAGTCTATAGGAAAAGCCAATACTATCAAGGAGGGATGAGGTGTTGTTTAATGAGGTTCTTGCTTCAAAGTGGTTAGTGATATGCTTGAGAACCCTCAACTACCTTCCCACATCCAAAGTACCTAAACCAAAAGTCAAACTCGGCCCCACCGATTCTCTCTATCTGCCGCCACCGAGTTTCAAATGTCATAGCCACTGCCACAAACCCTAGGCAAATCGGTCTCACCGATAGGGATCTCGGTCACACCGAGATGGGGTTGTAATCTCTCTGTTTCCCTTCATAACGTTCCGGTCCTACCGAGATGAGCGATCGGTCCCATCGAGATTGCAATGTAAACTCTCTGTTTTTCTTTTGTAACATTTCGGTCCCACCAAAATGAGCGATCGGTCCCACCGAGTTTACCTGATCAACTCTCGAGTTAGCTTATTACCAAAATTGTTCCCACCAAGTTTGTGTAATCGGGCACACCAAGATTGCGTTATGCCCTAACCCTAACCATATCGGTCCTACCGAGTTGCATCTCAGTCCCACCGAAAATCCTAACGGTCACTAGGTTTGTTGAATCGGTCTGATCGAGTTTCTCCATTCGGTCTCACCGAGATTGGTAAATTGTGTATAACGGTTACTTTTTGTGTGGAGGCTATATATACCCCTCCACCCACTCTTCATTTGTGGAGAGAGCCATCAGAACATACCTACACTTCCAATACACATTTTCTGAGAAAGAACCACCTACTCATGTGTTGAGGCCAAGATATTCCATTCCTACCATATGAATCTTGATCTCTAGCCTTACCCAAGTTGCTTTCCACTCAAATCTTCTTTCCACCAAATTCACATCCTGTGAGAGAGAGTTGAGTGTTGGGGAGACTATCATTTGAAGCACAAGAGCAAGGAGTTCATCATCAACACACCATTTGTTACTTCTTGGAGAGTGGTGTCTCCTAGATTGTCTAGGTGTCACTTGGGAGCCTCCGACAAAGATTGTGGAGTTGAACCAAGGAGTTTGTAAGGGCAAGGAGATCGCCTACTTCGTGAAGATCTACCGCTAGTGAGGCAAGTCCTTCGTGGGCGATGGCCATGATGGGATAGACAAGGTTGCTTCTTCGTGGACCCTTCGTGGGTGGAGCCCTCCGTGGACTCGCGCAACCGTTACCCTTCGTGGGTTGAAGTCTCCATCAACGTGGATGTACGATAGCACCACCTATCGGAACCACGACAAAAACATCTGTGTCTCTAATTGCATTTGAATTCTCCAAACCCTTCCCTTTATATTCTTGCAAGTTGCATGCTTTATTTTCCGCTGCTCATAGACTCTTTGCATGCTTGCTTGAATTGTGTTAAGATTGCTTGACTTGTGCTAAGATAGCTAAAATCTGCCAAAGACTAAAATTGGGAAAAGGATAGATTTTTATTTGGTCAAGTAGTCTAATCACCCCCCCCCTCTAGACATACTTTCGATCCTACACGTACGCTTCGACCAGGTGGGTCCCGACTGTCAGGCACTTCCTTGCGTGCGAAGATGTAGCTGGTGGGTCCTAGCAGTCAGGGGCAAACGTTTTCTTTCATGAAATACGGTGGCCCGTCCAGTGGGTCCCCGCTGTTAGGTGGAGGAATAAATATTTTGCGCGTAATAAGGAGGCACTTCCTTGCTGCGGCCGTGGACCCAGCTGTCAGCGTCTCCACGCACAGTACTCTTCCGATGGAAGTCGGTCGTTGACCACATTGACCACGCCATGCCGAGAGCACCACAGCGGTGGACGACGGCGAGGCCTAGGAAGGGGACGACGCGGAGCCGGGGAAGACGCGGCAGTGGAAGCCTGCGCGGAGAGGAGTACGAGGGTTCACTGGTTTGGCTGTGGTGTGTGGCTGCCGTCGCCGCAGGGCCTGGCCAGCATTGGGAATAGTAGGGGCGGTGAGGCCTCCACGGCAGCACAGTCGGCCACGGGAGGCAGGAGCATGCGGCACGACCGGTGCTACTTTGGGCGGCTGGAGCAACAAGACCAGAGGTTGAAGAAGCACTACGGCCGTTGGATGGACATCGTACGGTCACTGGAGCTAGAATTGTTCATATTGACTAAGTTGACAAAGCCCTTCGTCCCCATCAACTTAGTACGCCCACAAGTCAGCCTCCCACCAAGGTGGGTCCCAGCTAGCTGGGGGAGTATTCATTTTTTTGTGCGTAATAAGGAGGCACTTTCAGTGGGTCCGAGCTGACGGCGGGGGGAACGTTTTTTTCGCGAAATACGGTGGCCCGTCCGGTGGGTCCCAGCAGTCAGGGGGAAACAATTTTTTCGCAAAATATTGGTGGCCCGTTCAGTGGGTCCCCGCTGTCAGGTGGAGGAATAATTATTTTCCGCATAATAAGGAGGCACTTCCTTGCGACTGCCGTGGACCCAGCTGTCAGCCTCTCCACGTATAGTACTCTTCCGATGGAAGTCGGTCATTGAGCACATTGGCCACACCGCGCCGAGAGTACCACGGCGGTGGACGACGGCGAGGCATAGGAAGGGGAAGACACGGAGTTGGGGAAGACGCGGCAGTGGATGCCCATGCGGAGAGGAGTACGAGCGTTCACCGGTTCGGCTGCGGTGTGAGGCTGCCGTCGCCGCAGAATAACAGGGGGTGTGGGTGAGTAGAGGGATGCCCTGGCCAGCGGTGGGAGTAGTAGGGGGCGCTGAGGCCTGCGCGGCAGCACAGCCGGCCACGGGAGGCGGGAGTAGGCGGTCCCGCCGGCGCTGCTTTGGCGGCTGGAGCAAGAAGATCAGAGATTGAAGAAACACGACGGCCGTTGGATTGACATCCAACGGTTACGTCTGCTAGAATCGTTTGTTGACGTATATAATAACTAAAAAAATCTTGCATACGCGTCAACTAAACAGGCCCACAAGTCAGACCACTCCCTCTTTTTTTAATAATTTATATATAGCTCATGGCAACTTCTTATGCAATTTATTGCAGTCGTTTTTTTGGTTGGCCAGGGCCAATTTCGCATATTTCTGTGGGTTCCAAACTATTTTTAATACCGAAATGTCCAGCCAGATTTAAAGTACTTTGAAGATATATTTAAATTAGGTTAATGCCCAGTGAAATAGGAATTTGAAAATGTAATAAAATTCAGAAATTATAAACTAATTGCCAATTTGTCATCTGTTTTTATATTTACAACCCATTTCATATTACTTTCAAGATTTGCAGGCGTCTTGAAAGAGTTGCAGCCCATCAGGGCGTAGAAAAATAAGTAGGCCTGGATTGGGTATTCTTCAGAAAAAATAAACTGGGCTCATTTTCACAAAGAAAAAATAGCTGGGCTGGTCACATGGTGAACATAAAATATAAGCCTGGGCTAGACGGGCCACAACCCAGTTCAAACCCTGCTCCGTCTCAACAATACCAAACAAAAAAATACTGCTCGAGTAGCTACGTCCCAGGTGTCAGCCGATCTTGTGTTGTTCTCTTGTCTATTGACTATATACGCTCACAATGTCGTGGGTCCCAGATGTCAGGAAAACACTAGGAGGAAGCATTTTATTTTTCCATACGCTGACGTGGTGGGCCCCTACTGTCATCCTCTCCACGTACTTCTGCCGATTCCTGTTGTTTGTTGACCATGTTGACAACGCGAGAGGGCGGCGCCGCGGCGAGCGCACCAAAGCGCGCGGAGGACGTCGGCGTTAACGATTTAGGAGACGGTGGGGCGGCGATGCGTGCGCTGAGGCGCAGCCAGCCGTGGGAGGCGGAAGCAGGCGGCCCCGCCGGCGCTGGTTTGGTTTTGGCGGCTGGAGGAAGACAGGACTGAAGAAACACGACAGACTGTAAAAGCAGCAGGAGTACTTAACAACCTTAACTGAAACCAGCAGGGGCACTTAACAACCAAAGCTGAAAGCAGTATGAGTACTTATACAGGTTCAACCGTACAAAGCACGCCTCGAACAGTGCTACTTTGCCTACAGTTAACCAAGGGTGAGGCCGCCAAGCCCCAGGACAAGGCCCAGGCGCCACCCCGCGCATCCACAACCTTCTGAAAGCGGCTTCATCTCGCAACGTGGTCAATAAACAGGATATTCGCTTTAGAGCCATGGAAAAGCATGAACATAATCTTCTGTCCTATTCTCCAAGATGGACGGGCCTTCATTATTTGAGACCACCCATGAATAAGTATCTTTTCACCTCCAAGGGGAATTGAGTAGGTCGACATAAACATCATGTTGTGACCAAGCGCAAGTCTGACCCGACCATGGTCAGGCATCTGTATAGGAACAATAGAACTCGGCAGTTCCTGTTTCAAGAAGATCACAGCTGTAAAACTGTGTATAAGCAATAGTTTATGAACAACATATATAACAGAAAACAGCTCGTACCATAAGTTTCTCGACACAGTTGGACCTGTTCAACGAGTGCAGCAGTGGCACACATATCCCACGTGGCCTTCCACCATTGAAACGCCCCACAAGGACCTCAAGACGATCAATAAAGTGTAGGAACTTGTGGATGTCGATCCAGTCAACTTCAGTGCCATTAGTAACAGCCGAGTTATTACAGAGTAACAAACGAGCAGACTGCTTAACTCTGAAAAAACCTACACGTGCCACCAATTATAAGAAAATATTAGTTAGAAGTAGCATCTTCGTGAGAGATTCGTTGCTACTTCTAAAGTTAAATTGTGATTAGTTAGACAGAATAGGTGGATTAAGAAGTAATCGAGGCAACAAGCAAGAACCAGATACAAAACTAACATGGATGAACAATTGGAACGACGTCGGGGTGGAAGATCGCAGTGAAGATGAGACCAGGTTCTGCTATTTCCATCAACATTCGTGCGCCAACTTTCAGTCCGTAACACTTGAGAAAGTTTATCCAAGTTCGGCCATAAAAAAAGCAGCGATCTTCTTGGTTCATGAACCCAACTCGGAACTTATATCCATGGCTTGTCTTCACTGTGACCATTAAACTAGTGTATTCAGTTATGGCAAGGCCGAGCATCTTGAGTACATGTGTTCTGGCAGAGCAAATAATACACTGCAGGAAAAATAATATGAGAACACAACATGTTCAAAAAAACCCCACCCTCCCGGATAGAAAAGAGGATTCTAGGAACATACTGTGCGCGTTTCAAAATGCTGTGTTAGGATGAGAAGGAACAAGTGTGGCGTCTCGCCGAGGGCGCAGAAACCTGTAGGGTACTCGCACTTTGGGCACTGCAAATGAAACACACTAGATTCAGTAGGAAGAAAAATGCATCAACGGCGGCGGCTGCCATCCTAGGATTACCTGCGACCAAGGGACTTGGGTTTATCGGGGATGGATGAAGAATTCGTACCTGGTTCTCCATGAGAAAACCCTATGCAATCGCCGAGAGGGGGTTTTCTCTGAACAAGCAGACGAGGGAGAAGGGGATTCAGGCCCAGTGAAATATTGCCGCTTCGTCCGTCCAGCTTACTGCTAAAGCTGGAAAGGGGGGGTTGTGATTTGACGGCTCATTGGGCATTACTGCGGCGCTACGACCGGGGTGTGTCTACCGTGAAGTTGTGCACTCTAATTTGTGCATATGGCACGTGGACCCCGTTGCCGGTTGCCCCACATATCAGCGAAAGGAAGTAGAAAGACAGGAGTAACTAGTTACACATAAATATATTTTTTGACAGAGAGATACTCCCTCTGTAAAGAAATATACAAATCTTTTATATCACAGGCTCACCTTGCCGAGAAATATACTCCCTCTGCAACGCACGGGCATTATGGGGGTTCAGCTTTTTTTATGGGGGTTCAGCTGAGAATATAATACTCAGATAGGCTCACGGTTCTGGACTTTGGGCCGCAGGCCGACCCTGCATGTTTGGGGGCCCATGTGTTCTACCTCAGCGCTTTTCATATTGCAAGCGATCGGTACGGCGCTGGTTTTAGATGCTGTCGCAAGGCGAATACACAAAATTGAATAAAGCACGGCAGCTGTTGGAATGAAATCGAACGACAGTTCCTAACCAGCAATCAGAGTTGCAATTCTATCAACGATATACCATGTGATAAATAATACTGTCGTACTACTTATACACACAGGACACTTGTTTCACCATGCCAGATTATTACATCAAAATCTCTCGGAGGATAGATCAGTTCGGCAGTTGCGTGCTGCTACTGAAGAATTTCAAAGTTGATTTGGACCAGCTCTCCTTGCCGAGAAAGTTCGATTTTGACATCATCCCCTACCGCAAGATATGATTTAGATTTGAACCTTGACCATCCTTTAGCATCAATCATCATGCGACCATCCTTTGTACTTACGGTATATTGAGCAGGTTCATTCACACCAAGGCTGCGCATGGTAAGAGAAACTTGGCCGCGGTCGCCCGGATTGTTGAACGACTCCCTCGTTGCTCTAGAAATTCTCTGTTTGCAAACAAGAAGACATACCCAAACAGTTAGATCAACACAGTGAATCATGTGAAACAACATGGAAAGAAAAAAGAACGAAGCACTTGGGCGGCCAATGCTTACCAAGAAGGTGGACATGTCGGTTTTTGTAAGGACTTTGGTATATGAAGTGCGAACTGCAGCCCAGTCTGTTGCCGGTGCAACTGCACGGGCCGGAGCAGATGCAAGTGCAAGTGTTGGTGCAGGTGCCGAAGCCGCTGCTGCTGCCGGAGATGGTGCTCCTTGTAGAACTGGTGCCGGTGTCGGAGCAGGTGCCGGTGTCGATGCCCGATCCTCCGGTAGATCAGACTGATCCGCTGACGCGGTCGGTGCCCAATCCTCAGCTGGATCAGACTGAGCTGCTGCCGCTGTCAGTGCTAGAGCAACTGCCGGTGCTCGATCTGTGCGAGACAGCGGCGATCGTGTCTGGTCTGCTATGATCAGCTTTCTAACTTGACTAGGATCCGTGACCGTGATCCAGTCTTTTTCTTCATTTCTTTTAAACGCGAGAAGGACTAATTGTGGCGTTTTTGTTAAACCAAACTGCAGTTCATCATAGGGATTCAGCTTGTACTCAGACAACAGACTGATCCAATTTTTTCCAGTAATATAAGTGATGGACGGTGCCTTCGTTACTGACACGACATAAGAAGTGAAACCTGCAAAAATAGCCATCGTAGAGCAAACCAAACGGTTTATTCTGTGATGAATGTCACATGGCAAAACCTGCATAGTAAAATTGCAGGAAAAGAAAGAAAACATGACATTAAATCAATAAGATTTAGACAGTAAATCAATAAGATTTACTTGATGTGACACGAGTGAATCCTTACCAGGAAATCACTATGTTGAAGTACTAAACAGAAGATTGATCGTCCAACTACGCGTGGCATGCAGGGGCCCCGCCTACTCCCACAAGCAGGACAGTCCAAAGGTCGTGACAAATCGTATGGACCGAACATCCATGGGGCTGGAAATCCTGGTGGGTGCGATAAACCCTGCAATGCATACAGATATTGGAGTGTAACCATAATTGATAGACCGTCCTCACAAAAAATATGATATGGATACTTCAAAATATACAGACTGAATTGAGTGGACAGACATTAACATAGACCGTTCTCAGGACTGACCACACACCAAAAGCGGCAGTACTAATAAACAATACAGGGTTCACAAACACAAATCAAGTACTGAACAATAGTACTTACTACAGACAAGCAAAGTTGCACTAACTAAACTCTGCAGACTATTTTTTGCCACCGACCTACGGGATGAACCCCGCATAACTGACTAGGCCATGGACTTCGTGTGAGATGTCTACATGCACCATCACCATCTTGTCAACCTTGGAGAACCTAACAGAGTGGTCTTTCCACTCATAAACATGATGATGAAGACAGGCCGCATCAGATTTGTTGGGAAGCTTTACAAGAACCACACCCTTCGTAATCGAAGGCACAACCAGGAAATTGTTGTGGTCAAGTACAGCCTCGAGAACACGCCTGACAACAATGCTACAGGAAAACACTAGTTCAGGACACGTGGCGACAAGGACACACAGCTGGATAGTTCAGCAGTAGAACTCATCATCAGGTCTTCCAGTTCACACGGCATGACTTTGAGAACTTCATCTCCACCGCGGACCTGGTTCTAATTCAAACAGAAACCATATTTTATTACTACCTCCGTTCAGAAATATAAGATGATTTTCGATATTATACTCCATATATGACTACATATACGCACAGAAATGAGTGAACAAAGACACTAGAACATGTCTTCAAAGGCATGAGAGCAGAGGGATTACATGCAATATCCATAACACAAGTTACTGAGGCAAATATACCCTCTTAAAAGGTAGCATTGATGTTCATAAAGTACTCCCTCCGTCCCAAAATTCTTGTCTTAGATTTGTCTAGATACGGATGTATCAAGTCACATTTTAGTATTAGATACATCCGTATCTAGACAAATCTAAGACAAGAAATTTGGGACAGAGGGAGTAGTTGAAAGTAATCTATAAGAAATCAGTGTCAACCTCTCGCATGTTTTGGTCAAAAGAGGAATTTAGAACCGTCATTTGGCACACAAAAATCACATGCAAGATCACCCAGAAAGTTGTACTACTAGTACTAGTACTGCGTGTTAGATGAAAAAACACGATCAAGATCGAGAAAAAGATCGTCAAGAAGAGATATTACCTGGACTTGCTTAATGAGGGATCCCGGAGAGGGGGGCTTGGACAGGGCGATGGCTTTGAGCTTGTCTGCGGTAGTCTCGGCGGGGTGCTTGCGCTTCTTCGTACCATGAGCCTCGACGGTTTTGGCCGGAGCCATAGACATCACTTCGGCCGGTGCTCCAGCGTCCATCAAGAAACTGTCAAATAGAAATAAAAGAAAAGAAACCATAATCACAAACCCAAAAGAAGAAAAGAGAGGGAGTTATAGGATCAGTCTCGGGGTTGCAAGACCGGGCCTTGGCCAGAATCAACACCATTGATGCGCTCACCTTTCCTTCTTTGGGAGAGAAGAACAATGGCAGAAGCAGGTCGGGGTTTTCTTGAAGAAATGAGGAACAAGATGAGGCAGAAGCGAGGGTTGGGTAGAGAGGAAGCTGAGAGAGAAGAGTGAAATGATGGTTGCTTCGTCCGTCCAACTTACTGCTGGAAAGGAGGGGGTTTTGTGATTTGACGGCTCATTGGGCATTACTGCGGCGCTTCGATCGGGGTAGTCTACCGTCACTCTACTACGGAGTAATTTAGTGCATGGCTGGTGGACCCCGATGCTGGCTGTCCCACACGTCGGCGAAAGTGAGTAATTTAGTGCATGGCTGGAGGAGGATCCGCACGGTAGAGCGTGTCCACTGTTTTTCAGAAGAAAAAAATGATTACAGCAAGCGTTTCCACTCTTACGACGGAGGAGTGCGAAACACGGCAGCCACTTGAACATACACAGTGCTCCTACTACTAGGCATGTGCAGTGGTTCATACGTCAGTACTACACAATCTTGTTGCTAGTGTAGTAAGATATGACGATAACAAATGATGTTGTGCGCATGTCAACTACTCCTATATGTAACATAGTACCGCTTTTTCGACTGTCCGGTCGAGAATGAACGGTGAGATCAATGTTAACAGAACTAGGTCCACAGCGCACGGAGAGTACGGTGCTACAGTACTCCACGAAACATGAACCATATGAAGCACGAATAGTGTTAGGCAGGGTGTATGAAGGGTGCACGGGATGGGAGCAAAAGTTCCCTTCTCGACCCACTTTTGGGTGTTTGGCAGAGTGCATGAAGGGTGCATGAGTCCACACTAGTAGGTTGACAAAAATACACGAAGAGGAAACAACTATATTGAGATGAGAATGCAACCAAACACACCCACACGCTTTGTGCTACAGTGACTGATCTGCACCGTCTGAGTTTGATCCAACGGTCATGTTGCGCCGAGACATGGACATGCCCATGCAGAGGGCGCCTAAACACCACCGAAGTCCCTCTGCTTCTCGAGGCGCACGACGTTGGTGATGCAGGGTGCAACCGCCCGCAGAGCCCGCTCCCGGTCGACGGGAGCCAGCTCGTCAAAGACGGCGTCCAATGGCACGAATGGATTCCGGTGACGGAGCCCTGAAAGGATTCGCCCGGCAACGGCGACGGCAGCCCGCAACCCCTCCTTGTCCAGCTCAGCCCCCACCATCGCGCGGAGACGGCTCAGCTCCTCGGAGATATAGGTGAAGAAGGAGACCAGGTCAGGAAGCCGCAGCTCGTTGAAGTCGACCGGGTGGTCGAACGGGTTTAGCCCGACGGCCGGCATCGTCGCGCTGGCACGACGGTAGGCATCGCGCAGCCGCAACACGTGCGTGGCAACTTGGTTCACCAAGTGGCTGAGGCGATCCTGGACCTCGTCACGATCGGCCCGCTCGCGCTCCAGCCGGCTCCCCTGACGGCCTATCGTATCTCCCGCTTTCTGCAGCAACGCCGCCGACGCCTCGAGCATCTTTGTGGTGGACGCCTGCCGCTTTTGAAGCTCCGTGAACTCCCGCACATAACGGAGGAGCATGGCACTCCTCTCCTCCTTGAGCTCACGGAGCTCCACGTCCTTGGCCCTGAGCTCCGCATCCTTGGCATGGAGCTCCTGTGTCAGGAGCCTCACCTCGGACTCCGTGATCTGCTGCGCCGCCATGGCACCAGGTAGAAGCAATGGGGAGAGGAAGCAAAGGGGGCGAAACGGCTGAAAGGCAATGCAATCTACGGGAAGGCGGAGGGAGCGGGGAATCTTTTGGTTTTCACCACGGTAAAACACCAGTCGACGACTTCTCACATCAGGGAGCAGTGGGTACAGGCGGAGTCATCGTGACTAATTGCTGCCGCGCCTGCTCCCGTCAATCAAAAAATTAAAAATCCTGCCGCGCCTGCTCCCGTCAATCAAAAAATTAAAAATCCTGCCGCACCCAAACACCAGAGCAACGCCGCGGTGGATATTTAAATTTACCTGCCGGCAAGTAGATAAAAAAGGGGTGAAAAAACAAATGTGGCGGCGGCCTAGCTAATCGGTCGAACTAGCCCAACTAGCTAGCCACCGTGCTTCACTGATGTACTCGGCGGGAAAGGTGGTCTTTCGTGATTTGACGACTCATTTACTTGCTTCGGCGCTACGACCGAGGAGGACCCAGAAAACGCGCGGTAGGGCGTCCCACGTCAGGAAGAATATATGCGTGCACCACCCGGGAGGACCCCGAAACCGCGCGGTAGGGTGTGCCACGTCTCGGCACGGAGGAAAAATGTGCGTGTAAAAATATACTGTATCAGACGTAGTACCTATGGTTCGACCTCGGGACCCAGCCAGTCGGTTGAAAACACCCCACTAGCCACACAGCTTCATCATGCAAACGTGGCACGGAGGATAGATGTGGTTAGCTCCGTCTCGACCAGCCACAACGTCTCTTGTTCTAGGCGATTCTTCTATTTTCCAAGTTTTTTTAGTTGTAATAACACCACGGCAAGCTAGCGCCGCTCTTCGTGTGTGCCCGTGCAAAGGTTAGACGATGGAGAGAAGAGAGATTGAGATCGCAGACCTGGGACCCACCAGTAAGTGAGATAACGGTCATGCACGTGTTGAAGAGGCACTCCCTCTACTCTACTCAACGCAAGTACTGTATAAAATCAAGTTATGGGACAAAGCCAACAACCGTTCGTTTTTTCAGGCTATCGACTTACGCTTTGTAGTCCAGGTTGCCAGTTCGAATCTCGTCTTTCAGATTTGTTAGTTTTAGGTCCAAATTTGATTAATGACAAGTGGGACCCCCGTGTGTTGTTCCGATATTTCAGTGTAGGATGGTTTTTTTGAACAAACACTTTGCGCGGTTATACAAGTAACGGCACGAGTTACACGTTTTTTGCAAGTTTATGAACAAAAATGACAGCGGCATAGAATATCACATCCACCCGCAGCTTAGATACTATGGTGATACGAGTTTTTACACCGTTGGAAGTGAGATCCAATGGCTTGGGAGTAGTCTTTGTAATTATGCGCAATTTCCAAACTCTCCAAAGGTTTTTTTGCAAATAAAACATTCAGGCCTCGTGTGTGCCGCTGCATCTTCGATCCAACGGCTCCCCGGTGCTCATATTAGGTGCTCCCCGTAGCTTAATTACCCGCTACGGTGATTGGAGTAGTTGTGGGCCGAATGCTACGAAAATATAATCTAAACCGACCGGAATAAATGCCTACACAAATTAATCCAAGGTTGGAGTGCCCCTCGCAATGTAAATAGCTCCGGCTTTGCGAGGGATGGAGAGGTAGTAGCTTCAACGCGTGGAAGATACGGTGTGAGAAAGCGAGGTCAATCGAGAGACATATAGATAGAGAGACAAAGTGAGTGTGGTCCGACATTCATTGAACAAATATATATGCTCTGGAGAGATATTGTCCGATTGAGCTTTTTGGCAAGGGTGAGGGCTGTAAGATAGAGCTTGAGAGATGATCCAGTCACAGACGTGTAGATATATTTTGTGCGTGGGAGGAAGCAAGGTCAACCGATCACATAGGGTCGCCGTGCGATCGAAAGAGTGAGACGGGTTGGAGAGAGTGACCTAGATAGACGATGTGCGTGAGAGAGTATACAATGTGAATAGGTCGAATTGGGCTCAAACATGGTGATATATCGTTTTTGTCCGAGAAAGAGCGAGGTCAATCGAGACATACGAGAGAGAGAGAGAGAGAGATTGAGTGAGCGTGGCCCACCATGAGGTCGAAAGAGTGGTGGCGGCTTGGATGGACTGACCTAGATAGACAATCTGCGTGAGAGAGTATAGAGTGTGTCGATCGAGGCCCGAACAGGGAGATATATCATTTGTGTGTGAAAGAAAACGAGGTTAAACGAGACTCAGATAAAGAGAGCGAGATTGAGCGAGTGTGGCCCGCCGTGCGGAAGAAAGAGTGAGACAGTCTCGAGGGAGTGACCTAGATATACAACGTGCGTGCGTGCGCATGCACGAGAGGTTGGGGGCTAGATAGGCAATGCATGTATTTAGCGCGAGAGGGTGAGAGGGAGAGGGGGAGAGAGAGAGAGCTCGGCATGGGGTGCAATGGCGGGTGTGTGAGGTAAATACATTTGGTAACAGAGTGGAAAAAGGGGTTGTGTAGTTGAGAGACTTAGAGATCGAAACATGGAGAGAAAGAATGAACGTGTGTTGGAAACCGATAGCTTCCTAAGGTGGTTAGGAGAGGAAGATTGACCGATACAGGAAGTATGTAGCGTTTGTGCGGGGGGGGGGGGGCTAAAAACAACATTTGAATGTACATAGTACGAGACTTAATATCGATGTTTCAATTCGGTGTACATTGTAAGATTTGAACCGAGGACCAGGCATACGGGTAATTATTTCGAATTCGTGCCATACTAAGTTTCGAAAAGTTGACATTGACTCAGTTTGTTGTGCTATTTTGTAGGTCATATGTTTGAATCCATCCAAAAGTTTTCTCACTACCATGGTGTTCATCATATACATATGAATTTGTATTAAAAAAGTAGCATGGATACAGTGAAATGCGAAATCCACGTTAGAATTGGAGATCGCTACGTGACACACACTCTAATTCAAATAACTAACTACGTGACACACACTCTAATTCAAATAACTAATTATGTGACACACACTCTAATCCACGTTAGCGTGGGTACCGTTTCGATTTTTTTTCAAATAACTCCTCATTAATTAATTTATAGTACTCCCTCTGTTCACTTTTATAAGACCTTGAAGACATTTCAGACAATGTGCAAAACATTTCATTTTAAGTTGTCTGAAACGACTTACAAAAGTGAACGGATGGAGTATCTCGTTTCGAATGACTAATTATTGCAAGGAAAACACGGGCATGGTAATACATACAGATTCGTTTGAAATGAAAGAAGATTCGTTTGCATTCTCAAATGTAGGCGCACCAGGCAAACCAGGGTCGTGTCGGGGTGGACGCTGCTTCGGTGCCTTAAAGGCAACTGCCTTTGGGTCACTGACATGTGGGCCAACCACCTGTTGGGCCCATATGTCATGGACACAAAGGCAGGTGCCTTAAGGCACCGAAGCATAGTCCTGTCAGGGTGGTCGCGTGCGTCGGTCGGACGCGTAGCACCCAGCCACCCACCCCCATCCCCCCAAAAGGACGACGACAATATAAGTTCGCGCTTCCACGTTTCGGTTTGAAATATCTGGCGGCCCCAATTCCAGCCCTGCAAAATCTCTCCTCTCCACCGTCCCCTTCCGCGCCCAGATTGCTCAAATCCCTAATTTGCCGTCGAATCGCCCCTTGTCTCGTCTCTTTCCCCGCCGTTCCCCACCTCTGTGCCGAACAACGACGGCGAAGACGACGGTCGCGCTTCACCATCGCTCCGGAGCTACCTCATCTATGCCCTCGTCCACCACACCGGGTGGTCCACCGACAACGTCGGCCGCCGCAACCGACGTGCCTCACAGACACCGAGTTCCACCGCATCAGGTGCGCTTCACCGATGCCATCTTCCAGCTCACCGGGGCTACTTCACCGAGCACATCGTCGCACCTCCGCCCCCTGAGGCCGTTGGGGCTTCACCAACGGTCTCGTCCACCGCATCGTAGCGCTCCGCTGCCACTCAAGATCTGCATCCGTGCGCGGCCAGCCAACGCCAGCGCATCACCCTCAACGGCTCTGAAGTGACCCGCACTCTAGCTAGGCGAGCATGCCCAAACGCCGGCCCGAACTAGGTATCCACACATCACTCCCTTGTGCACTGTTCCGACGATGTTTGGATATCCTTTCACTGCTCTCTTAGCTTACACGCCTATGCAACTCTGACCTTAACTCTTATTTCTTCTGGAGATATCATCTGAAACAAGCAAATCCATATTTTAGCGAAGCATGACGGCGCTACGGGATCTGGTACACATCCTGCACACCCGTATAACCTTGTAAGTATCTGTCCTCCGGTACAACATCAAGGTCGATTCCTCTTATTTGATCAACCATTCGCCGTGTCAAAAATGCAGAGGGGGATGCAAGGAGCACAAGGCCTGCACATCCAAGCAAGTGGTAACATGGACTTGTACATGGAACATCCCAAGCGCAAGCAGAGCTGCAGTGAGCCTGTACAACGAGCTAGCGTAAGTCCCTGCATTTCATTTAATTCGTACTGGCATTCGTGTATGATTTGTGTGCAGTGGCTGATCCACGAATTCAAGTTACCAGGGGCGAACATTTAACTTAAAAAATACGAAGGCACTTGCACTCCGGAAATCAACATAACTTGAGAAATGTGAAGCTACATGCACTTTGAAAACCAGCTAATGATCCAAAGTAGTTCAGATTATAAACACTAAATGATGCAAGCACCAAAAAACACAAAATGCAACATGGTGTACAAGGACTACAAACATGGTCTGTACCTGCTTGAATTATTCGTTCTCTGGCTGAAAATATCGAAGTGTAATTGCACGTATAACCAGTGCGCAAACTGCATATCAATATATCTATCCTGCACAAGTATGCCAATAGTTTCAAACAACAGATTAGAAAAGTATTTATGCTATGTTGTCATGATACGGGGACTTTCTGGTAGATGGCCTCGACGTTTCCTCAAGCTATGAAAATGCACTATAATTTGCTTGTCATCAATGCCTGCAAATCTCTGTCTCTCTCAACATAGTAGATCATCATTAGACACTAAATCCTTCAATGAGCTTGCAAATGCTTTAGATCCTCATTAGACACTATATGTTCATCACCAGGAGCATGTAAAATGTTTGCATCAAATCCTTCATTAGCAGTCTGTTCATTAGACACTTCAGGCTCAAGAACAACATGAGCTTGTATGTTTGCACCAGAAACTTGATTAGATACATCAGATTCAGTCAGTTCAGTATTGATTGGGGGAGTTATAAAATAAGTAGAAATTGGTTTCATTTTCTCATAGATTCCCTACATACAAGCAGTTTTACAACACCGTCAGGTTTAACTATTGGCCAGAAATTGAAGAGTTGAATTAGATATAATCAGGGATGTGATGTACCTGCTCGTTGCGCATGCTACTCTTGCAAGCTGCGACTGTCCGTTTGCGCAAGCTCGATGCCATGCCCGTGCTGCCGCCGCTGCCTCCCACGCAGGCTACACCCAGGGTTGGATCTTCATCTTCTTGTCCTTCCGTTCGCTTGAAGCCCGGCGACCGCCCTCCAACGAGGGCGCGAGGAAGTGTTGTGTCGGTCTGTCCAGCGGCGGCTAGGTTAGGAGCGAACCAGACTGGAGGCTGGAGCGAATGAATTGGGATTTTTCCTGCTGTCGATCGATATGGGAGGCGCTCGTTTGGGCCGCGAGCCTGCTATAGGGCCTGCCTTGCACTTATGTTATTGGCCCATCCAAATTGAAACATTTTTCTTCATTTTTTACATTGCCTGCTCGTGCGTTGGGACGAACAAAACTAGCATGGGCCAACCTGGACGACTCAAACTAGGTGCACACTTTCCAGCCACCTGAGGCGGCCGCCCATACCAGCCCCTATGGTGGCGTCGCCCCTTTTTGCGTGTATGATTGGATAGTGAAAAATATTCCAGTGGCGCTTTTGATTTACCCACAGAATGGTTGAATTGCTTGTTTCTATGAACTGAGTTCGCCAATAATGTGAAGGATGCCAGTCTTTTCATCCTATTGTAGATTGCTTAGATCTCGATATGCCAAAAGTAATCGCATGAAATATACAGTAAAAGCCAGTGTGATGTGTTTGGCTACAACTAGTCTGACTACACGTCCTCATATAACATATCAAGGACGCACCATCTTACCAGATTAACCATTCGACTTACCCATGCAGTGTGGGAAGAAAGAAGTATTGGGACTGCGTATCCAAGCAATTGATGCCATGGACTCCTTCGTACAACCTTGTAAGCGAAAAAGAAGTTGCAGTGTGCCTGTACAAAGAACTAGCGTAAGTTCAGTTACCTGCTTCTCGGAATTTTAGTTAGCCACTTATTGCAAAATTGTTCAATTACGTTGCTTGGCTTAATTTAGTTTGCTACTGATTACATAATGGCACAGCCTGTTAATCATATTGTAGACTGCGCCTATCTATGTGTTTGATACTTACTGTTAAGAATTACCTGTTTGCCTTAACTTAAATATCTACTTGTTTGTTTAACTGCTTTGCTGCTGCAACAGCGGGTTACAATGATGTTAATAACTACTTTTCAGCATCCAATTGAAACTCTTTAATTCCTTGTTTGTTTAACTGGTTTGCTGTTATAACTCCCAGTTGAGATGTTTTGCTAACTTCAACTTTTCTGAATCCAATCGGAACTTTAATGGCAAAACAGGTTAGCCCAAGATCAAAGAGCGAGGTCCCCATGGACGTTGCATCATCCCACAGCAGTGGCACCGGCCCAATCGTGCATTATGAATTGCCAACTGCTGATGCTCTAGAGGCTAAACTAGTGGTAGAAAGAGATTCTGCTTCTGCACTTAGAGATGAAGTTGACATGTTGAGGAAGCAAACAACACAATCACAAGCAGTACTCAAGACAACCATTAAATATTTGGTGGATTTCAAAACGAAGCAAGCTGAGACTGACCAGATTGTTAAGGTCCTGAAGGAAAAAAGGAAATTAAATTCCTACTTGGTAAATCATAGGTGAAATGTTCTTTCCATAGTTGAATAACCTTTGTGTTGTCTGTTCATGTAATCAATCAAACCATTTGTTTTAGAGATCATGTAATAATTGTTTTTTTGTTTTTTGTTTGTAATTTTATTTGAGCACAAGTCTGTATTAATTGATAAGACTCGGAGACATTTCATTTGGATTGTTGTGCCAGACCTACAAATATGCCAATCGGGCTGAATGTGCATTCAGCAATAGTAGTATAGATGGACCATAAGTGGCACGCATCGGAAAGGGCCAAGATGCTGGCTAAAAAAGGATGTTGTTGTAGCCAAAAAAAGTACAGTGGCCTGGCTTATGTATGTTAGTTGATAAGTGTTTATATGTCTGTTAGTTCCGTACATTCTTGGTTGATGGACTCGGTATTTGAATCTTGATACATCTGTGTACATATCTAAATGGGAGTACACATTATGCTGCGTGTGACATTTGAGTTGGACATGAAGTTTTCCAAATATTCGAATTCACCTTAAACTGGATTCTAGTTTCTGAATTTGAGTATCGGCATTTGTAAGCCATATTCATATATGACAGTGGAGTACATCTTTGTCATCCTTTTGAAGATATATAAAAACACATAGAATGATTTATAAAGATTCATATAGGAATACAAAATGGATTCGAATTTAGTTGCCAGGGTAAACGTGGATGCTTATTGTCCCAAAATTCAAAAGAAACAGCAAAATGTCCACTCCCACATCGGCTGCCCGAACCCAAGTGTTTGGGAGATGGAAATTACAGTCTACCCATTACATGGATAATCCATTGGCCCGATTTCCACTGCTCTAAATAGGGTTAGGTTAGTAACTTCAATTAGACATGACACGACCGCCTCTGAGCCCATTCCGACACGATGGGCGTCAAACATGGGTGGCAAAACTCATTTGATTCAATCGCGTCCGAAAGACCTCTGTTTCTCCCTCCATTCCCCATTCATACATGGTGGGCAGCAAAACACCCTCTCCTCGTCCGAAATAGATGTAGGCTAATATTTTAAATAGGGGCAGATGTGTAACTTCCATCAGACGTGACACAACCGCCCTACCTGTCAGCCCCGTTCATACATCGTGGGCGGCAACCGTGGGCGGCAAAACACCCTCTCCTCGCCCGAAATCGATGTAGGCTAATATTTTAAATAGGGGTAGATGTGTAACTTCCATCAGACGTGACACAACTGCCCTACCTGTCAGCCCCGTTCATACATTGTGGGCGCCAACCGTGGGCGGCAAAACACCCACTGCTCAACCGAAATAGTTACCGGCAAATATTTGGGAGATGCGAGATTACCATCCTATCCCCAACCGATGAGACGTCCAAATTTGAAACGAGGGATAAGTTCATAACTTTCCCGTATTTCAGACAGGCGCGTCCCAAAAACATGGTTCCCAGTACCACTCCCTCCATTTCCCCATTCATACACCGTCCGCGCTAGAACACCCCATTCCCACACCAGCCTCCGTCCGCCACCCCATCCATCACTGCCGTCCTCCACCACATCCATCGCCACCATCCTCCACCATGCCGAAGCGCCTACCAAGACCGCGTCATCCACTGCTAGAGATGGACGTTTCTCATCCACGGCGACGGACCAATAGCCTTGCATCGCGTCCTCTCGCTTCATCGGCGCCGTCGTCCTCTTTGCCGGGGCCGCTCACACGACCTTCTCTTCCACCGCAACGGGACTTATCCCCCGATGCACCCGTCTACCATCGCAGATCTGCTTCAACGCCACCGACAGCCATCGCACCCCCGATGCCTACACGGCGCCGCAAGAGAGGTGGTACTTCATATCTCCTCAACTTTTTGATCTCAACCAGAAAATAGATCTTAACTTGGTTACTCTACTTTCTTTTCAGCTCTTAGAATTTAGTTCTTAGTTCGAAGCAAACAATGGATGCTAAATATCATTTCTCCGGTTTGCAGCTTCAAATCTGCCATGGCACAGCCATAATACGGTTTAATTGATCATGCTTAGGGTTTAATTGATCATGTTGGTTCCGTGGTGGTTTCTTTAATAGAAATCAGAGGGGAAACCCTCTTTTGCTAAAAAAATATATGCTTAGAGTTTCCCCCTTTTATGATCACTATACGATCAGAATACATGCTTCGTGTCATAATAACACTGCTCCACCCATCAAGCTAAACAAGCTTAGTTGTTCAAATACGAATCTGATATTATTAAAACAGAGTTGTTTAATTGGTCAGCTAAATGTTCCTAAATTAGTTTCGAAAATGCATGTTCGCCGCTCGGGTGTGTATCTCTGTGTGTGGTCTGGTCAGCACGGTTGGGGAGGTGAACTTTGCATATGCAGGGGTTTATAGGGAGACACTCTCCGAGTTGAAACCGCAATGCATTCCATAGATAATCTGACTACTTTTTATGTTTTCATGAATCTCAGATTCTGAACAGCATCATAATGATTATGAGCTTGCGCGCATGAAAAGAATAAAGCAGAACAATGCCATGGCTGTCAAACTTGGCATTAAGGGACTGAAATCAAGTCTGGATGCAATGCAATGCAAACACTCTCCACCTACAGATTCATGCTCAGAATATGATCCTAACAGTGATTCTGAGCTAGAGGGAGACCTAAGTCAATGTAGCTCCCTAGTGGAGGAGTCAGAGGAAGATGCCCTATCTTATTCACCCATCAAGGTACTTGCTCTAACTTTCCAAGGTTACATTGCTCGCACATATCTTGCAACTGATGCTTTGCATTGCTTCTACTTTGTTGAACTGCCATTAGCTTAGTTTACACATCGTGTATGTGAATACGCCCTGCCTATCCATTTTCAGTACATATTCCATCTGTCATCATACCATATTTATCCATTCAAATGTTGTTCTTGTGTATCAGACGTTCAAAAGGAAGAGGGTGATTGCTGATCGTGGAGGAGCACAAGCAAAGTATTTGGAAAAGGTAGTGGCACCTGATAAATCAAATAGCCCATTAGGTGTAGTTGCAATATCACCTGACCCACAAAATACCCCAACTCTAGCAGACTCTAGCCCTACTACACTGGTCATTTCTGATGCCCCAACTCAGCAGACCCCAACTGCAGCAAACAGTATGATTATGCCAGTTGACATAGCACCAGCTGTACGACGCAAAACCCCCATTCCAGCAAAGAGTACACCAAATCCAGTTGCCAAATCCCTTTTCGAACCAGAGAGAGCCCCAATTGCAGCAAATAGGACCCCTGTTCCATTTCTTCCCAGTTTAGAAGACGAAGCTTATGTTGTTGTCAGGAACTTTGTGCGCATCTTTCCTTCATGGAAAGATTATACCGCAGACACAGAACAATTTCCAGTCTTCCTCCGCAACTTACGCGTAAGTAATGTACTAATGTTATTCATGGTCATTACTGCATATGTTTCTGCTGACAGAAGACACAAGATTTCATTCTTTTAAATAGGCGAGGCGCAAACTGGATTGTGATGACGAGCAAGGGTTGGTTGCGCTTTTCAAGCACTCGTTGATGAAGTATCGTTCCTACCTGAGGCAAGCGCACTTCGATGGCAAGCCTCTGAACGAAATTTCTGTAAAGTCTCCGGTGCTACATTTATCCGACGGTGACTGGAATAATCTTGTTACACATTGGTCTCGGCTGCAGCGTAAGGTACTGTCTATGATATCACATCACAATTTGAACTACATTTCTGCATTTGCCTTAATGTCTCACTTGTACGAAAACTGTTAGCAGAAGAACATTCGTTCTCAAGGGACCACAGAATCTCGCAACTATACTGCACACTGCATTGCTCTTGTGAGTACCTCTTGCCCTGTATGACCATACTTACTTTCATAGCTGTTTGATTATGTAGCATCACTGCACATGTTAGCCTCGTAATCGTCCATTTGGTGGACATTATAAGATCCGTATGGACTCTTACATAAATTTAGAATCAACCCAATGCTTTTGAAGAGGTTTAGCTCTGCAGTCCTCTTGTAAGGACTGAACGTGGTCTATCACTGTACTTACATTAACAGCTACTCCCTCCGTCCCATAATATAAGAACGTTTTGTACAGTACACCAGTGTTCAAAACACTCTTGTATTATGGGAAGAGGGATTGGTTCATTTTGTAGCATTCTGCATCTTATCTCCCTCGCCCACCATTTACTAAAAAAGATCAGATCTATATTTAATCTTACCAACAAGTAGAATACACAGACAATGCCAGTGCAGAAGTGTAGCCCATTGCTCTTGTCAGTACATTTTGTCCTGTAACGCTTGTACTTCCAGGGATTGGTAGTTGATTATGTAGCATCAATCTGCATCTTATCTTCATTATCCTCTATCCCTTCCAGTATTATCATATCTATAATTACTCTCTACAAAATGTAGAGTACAGGCAATGCTTATGAAGAAGATTCTGTGCTGAAATTCTTGAGTTATCCTTCCCTTGCCATGGAGAAGGGCATTATAAAGCCGGTGTTAACTGTTAATGTAAGTCAGTCCTTCTAAAGCCTTTATCCTCAACTGCTGTTTAATTTGCTCATACTCCCTATCGTTTACTGCTGTTTAGTTTGCTGTTTCTACCAAAATGCATGTTCGTAAGAACCGTAAGTTCTAAGTTTTACTTGTAAAACCAAATTCCTTATTCATACCATGCACATTACTTAATACTCCCTATATGTATGCTTGTTTTTGTGGATCTATAATCCAGTGTGTGGTGAAGCAGCCCACGTTTGCACCTTGTCATCTCCTGTTTTATCTTACTGATGTGGCTGATGATATGAACAACATGCCATGCACATTATCCAAAATAGATACAATGATTTTCTTTGCCCTTCATCTATGCTTGTTATGTTGACATGGTAATCCAGTAGTGTGGTGAAGCTCCCCGCATTATGAACAATGCCAAATTATGCTATTGATATTTTGAACATACTCTTTATTTTCTAATTTGAAATTGGATAGAATTGACAGAACAGTTATCATCTTTGTTTATACACGTGCAAAACCTGTCATCTCTCTGCTTTGTTTCAGGGTGATATGCCTGATGGCATGCACAAGTCTGCTGAAGGCTGTGAGACAAACCCAACATATATTGCAGCAAAGAAGGCAAAACATCTTGAAGATAGCGAGACAACCCCAAAGTCTTGTCTTGATGCAGTGTTCAAGTTACTTGAGACTAACAGTCAGACAAGCTCACAGAATTCGTTGTCTGAATCAGTTCGACTTCTTCAGTCCCAAGTTCTAGCAGAAAGGCATTCTGCAACTCAACTTCGACTTGAAGTCCTATCTCTAAGAAAGATTGCGGAGAACACCAATGAGAACCTCATCGCTAAACAGCTACACCTGGAAGCTATGACCGACATGCTAGGCCGGTCTCACAGCCTTGCTCAGCAGCTTGCGCAGCAGTTCCCCCGCAAGGCTAACCTTTCTTGAACTGTCTTGGAAGTGGTCTCGGTTCAGTATTATTTTGTTACGCTGCAATGGTGCCCAGTTTTTGTAATCTGCTTCTTCGTTGCGCTTTATGATCACTGGTGGCGAACTTTGATGCCCAGTGGATGTAATATACCTTAAATCCTTTATTGTGTAGTGTAGGTTTATTCTTAGTTACTATGCCGTAATTTCTTTATTGTATAGAGTAGGTTTGTTCTTAATTCCTACTAGTTATGCAGCAGCCCGAAATGAACCCCGGCCCATGATTGTGCGAATCAAATCACGGGCTTTTAACAGGCCAAAATTGTCTGGGTCCTTGTTTGGCCCAATCAGATATCGGCTGCGAGCAGGCCGGATGCAAACCGGGCCGTAGTTAGGCCCAACTATATGACGGGCTTTTAACAGGCCGAAATTAATATAGGGCCGAAATGTTAAACGGGCCCTTAACAGGCCAAAACTAATATCAGGCCGAATTACTAAGTGGGCCTTTAGCAAGTGGGCCCAAAAGCATAGTGTCCAGTTGACGGGCCGAATCTGATATGGGCCATAATTGAGCCCAAAGCCTCTTAAAGGGCCGGACCTGATCTGGGCCGTAATTTGGCCCAGAATGTGGTAGGCTTTTAACGGGCCGGATCTCATATGGGCCACTATTAGGCCCGGAGCGTGGCAGGCCATTAATGGACCGGATCAAATATGGGCCGGCATTTGGCCCAAAACATGGCAGCCAGTTAATGGGCCGGCCTACTAGGGTCCTCAAAATCTTGTGGGCCTACAGCTGGGCCGGCCCATTAATGTCGGCGAAATCTCGTGGGCCTTTAGCTGGGCCGGCCCATTATGACCCGCAAGAATCTTGTGGGCCTTTACCTGGGCCGGCCCATTATGGCACACAAAAATCTTGTGGGCCTTTACCTGGGCCGGCCCATTATGGCCCGCAAAATCTTGTGGGCCTTTAGCTGGGCCAGCCCAATATGGTCCGCAAAATCTCGTGGGCCTTTAGCTGGGCCGGCCCATTATGGTCCACAAAATCATGTGGGCCTTTAGTTGGGCCGGCCCATTTAAACTTGTTGGGCTGTGCCACGTGTCGACGTATCATAGGCGCCTTCTATCCAGTGAGTGGATGACATCTGTCCCGACGATGAGCCGACACGTGTTTCCTCTAGCCAATGATGATTTTACACGTGGAAAATCCCCATTGGTCGGGGCTGTTAACGGGTTATCGGATCCAAAACCTGACCCGATAGCTTAACGGCGTTCCGTTATGGTGGATGCCACCTGTCGGTCACCCTTGATGAAAGCACTTCTGTGACGCGCGATTTATCGTCATAGAAGTGGACACTTCCGTGATGATAATTTTGGTAATGTCATGGAACACTTCTACGACAGCACAGGTATTACTATCTTGATTCTGTCATAAATTTGTCATGGATGTACATGCATGACAAAAAAAGCGACATACTGTGACAAACACGTATCATCACGGAAGTGTATTTTTTGTAGTGGAAGGTCTTCCATCCATGGCAGAGATACATAACATAAGGGGCTGGGAAGTCGACGTTGACCCACATGCTGCCATTTCTACGGCCCCTCATGTGCAGCCTCAGAGCCTGAGGCAGATCAAGCTCCATCTCCCGAGCAAACGGAGTGGGGAGACGAAGACAGTCGTGCACTGTCCCATGCAGCCTCACATAAAACTCGCATGGCTGGTCTCCGACATGGCCCTCCATTGGAAGGGCCGCAGGCGGAGGCGAAGCTGGTGCACCGCCCCATCGTCCTCCTCCCCGAGCGCCATGACAGCCTCGGCCTTGCCCCCTCCCTCTTCCTCTCGTGGCTGGCTCCGCCAGCACGAGCTCTTGGGAAGGAACGGTGCGCTATCGAGCGGAGGCCCTCGTCGCCGCCATCGGAGCACCAACACGCCCTCTCGCCGTGACGAAGGGAAGGAAGCAGCCGAGGTGGAGGAGATGAGCACTGAAGGATCAAAGGATGCCGTCCCCCTCTCCTCCTTCTTATAAAGGGGCGGGGTCGAGGCTCGGCCGCCTCGCTCGACAAATCAGACCGCCATGAGGCGCAGGGAATCAGGACCGACCCGCTGCTCCAATCAGCGACGACCAAGTTTTCTCACTTCCACATTATGTCCCGTTCCCTCCGTGTCCACCACCTGTCCTCCTCGAGGCATGAAGGACACATGGCAAATGAACCGGAATCAAGAGGACGACTGAAGCGACCGCATTCGACCCCGTGACCATGGGGCGCGGGCACCTTGAAGGCCGCGGCCCGAGTCCACTTGGTAAATGAGTCGCACCCCTGCATTTCCCTCCCTTTTCTGGGGAAGGCGCGGGCCGCCTCTTTACCATTTACTACGATGGGATGCATGAGGGAAGCAACTGCCCCATGCATGACCCCCACGTCATGCATGACCCCCACGTCGCGCATTCAACGTTGGTCGTGGGGAAGTGCGAAGGGCGAGGAAGTTACAGCAGTAAAACTCGGCCCTGCATGCTCGCGCACCGTTTTGGGCCTAGCCCAACAACGGGTCGCGCTTATGTATGGCCCAGGCCCGAGAGCTCCTGTCGGTGCACAAAAGGAGGGGTCCTATTTTGTACCCCTTTACTTGTGCGCGGGTAGTTGGAGCCACGCCTTCGGCCACACCTAGAGGGGAAGAGAAAGGAAGCAAAGCCGCAAGACAACCAGAACAACGCCAAGCCAGAAGCACAAAGAGCAGAGGGGCGAGGTGGACTCTCCCGGCAAGGCCCTTGCCGGGGCGGCCTCCGCAGCCCCGGCAAGAACCTTGTTGGGGCAACCTGCCCAACACCAACATCGCAGCCACCCTTGAGCCTTTGAGTTCCGACGCCATCGACGGCATTGAAAACAAGGCTCAGGAAGTGCCTGCATGGTGGCATGAAGATCTTTGTGGAAACCAGAAGCACACAAGACTAGATGATGACCAGAAGACGACGATCCTCGGCAAGATCCTTACCAAGGATACCCACGAGACCCCCGGCAAGACCCTTGCCTGGGATGACCAAGATGCCGCGGCCAGACCCTTGCCGGGGACGACCAAGATGCCGCGGCCAGACCCTTGTCGGGGCCCCAGCAAGACTCTTGCCAAAAATATCTACGGGGCCGCAGCCAGGCCCACGTCTGCCAAGACTCCACCGCCGTTCCCATGCAGCTGCCAGCCCACCAGCTGGGCAGGCGCCTGTGTGGCTACGTGCAGCCTCTAGGCCGACTCATGAAGATTCAGCTACCACACCAACTCAGCAGCCAACCAACGTGGCACTACATGCCTCGTTAGTTCGGACGCGTGTCAAAGCCAAGCGAGGTGGCGACAGCTGGGACGAGCTTCCTTGCCGTCCCCGATAAAGCAAGAAGGGCACGTCGGTAGCGCATTAAATGCGTTTGTCCTATGGTGCCAGGAGATAGACTCGATTACTGTATACCTTTCCGCTTCCTGTGTGCCACTGCGTCAGCCCCTTTTGACTATAAAAGGAGGCCAACGGCGTACTGAGAGGGGATTCGGATTTTTTGGATGACGCACTGATACGTCTCCGTCGTATCTACTTTTCCAAACACTTTCCCCTTGTTTTGGACTCTAACTAGCATTATTTGAATGGAACTAACTCAGACTGACACTGTTTTCTGCAGAATTGCCATGGTGTTATTTTTGTGCAGAAATAAAAGTTCTCGGAATGACTTGAAAATCAACGGAGATTATTTTTGGAATATATAAAAAAGACTGGAAGAAGAATCCACGTCAGGGGGCCCACACCGTATCCACGAGGGTGGGGGGCACGCCTACCCCCTGGGCATGCCCCTGCCTCATGGGCCCCCTGACGCTCCACCGACCTCAACTCCAACTCCATATATTCGTGTTCGGAGAGAAAAAAATCCGAGAAAAGGATTCATCGCGTTTTACGATACGGAGCCGCCGCCAAGCCCTAAACTCTCTCGGGAGGGCTGATCTAGAGTCCGTTCGGGGCTCCGGAGAGGGGAATCCGTTGCCATTGTTATCATCAACCTTCCTCCATCACCAATTTCATGATGCTCATTGACATGCGTGAGTAATTCCATCGTAGGCTTGCTGGATGGTAATGGGTTGGATGAGATTTATCTTGTAATCGAGTTAGTTTTGTTAGGGTTTGATCCCTAGTATCCATTATGCTCTGAGATTGATGTTGCTATGACTTTGCTATGCTTAAGAGCATTACTAGTAGAAACCTCAAACCCTCAAACCCTCACTAGCATTTTAAGGGGCCAAAAATGATATTTTTGTGCACTTTTACGGGTTGGAAAATAGGGGCAAAGATTAGAACCCTCAAACCCAACCCTTATAACGGAATATTCCCCATGAACGATGTTTTCGTTGTGCGCGGGAGGTCGACGAGGCGTCCGCCGGCGACGGGGGGTGACTAACAGCGGCGGTCGCGGGCGTGGGCACGGGAATTGGGAGGATTTTTCCCTCCCGCGCGAGGATAACCGCCAAATGAGGGTTGAGGTAGGTTTTGCTCCCCAACCCTTACTTTTGAGGATTGGGAGAGGGTTTGAGGGTTGGACCTTTAAAAAAATTGAGGGTTTGAGGGTTAAGGTGTTCTAGTCTACGGCTTTTTTTCAAAGAAAACTGTAAAAAAACAGTTATTTTTAGGGGTTTGAAGGCTCTACTAGTAATGCTCTAATGCTTGTCACTAGGACGCGAGTGCCATGATTTCAGATCTGAACCTATTATGTTTTCATGAATATATGTGAGTTCTTGATCCTATCTTGCAAGTCTATAGTCACCTATTATGTGTTATGATCCGTTAACCCCGAAGTGACAATAATCGGGATACTTACCGGTGATGACCGTAGTTTGAGGAGTTCATGTATTAACTATGTGTTAATGCTTTGGTCCGGTACTCTATTAAAAGGACGCCTTAATATCCCTTAGTTTCCAATAGGACACCGCTACCACGGGAGGGTAGGACAAAATATGTCATGCAAGTTCTTTTCCATAAGCATATATGACTATATTCGGAATACATGCCTACATTACATTGATGAACTGGAGCTAGTTCTGTGTCACCCTATGTTATAACTGTTGCATGATTGATCGCATCCGACATAATTCTCCATCACCGATCCAATGCCTACGAGCTGTTCATATATTGGTCTTCGCTTATTTACTTTTTCGGTGCTGCTGTTACAATCACTATAAAACCCAAAAATATTACTTTTGCCACCGTTACAATTATTATCATATTACTTTGATACTAAATACCTAGCTACAGATATTAAGTTTCCAGGTGTGGTTTAATCGAGAACTCAGCTGCTAATACTTGAGAATATTCTTTGGCTCCCCTTGTGTCGAATCAAAAAATATGGGTTGAATACTCTACCCTCGGAAACTGTTGCGATCCCCTATACTTGTGGGTTATCACGCACACATCGTAGCTAGTTCAAGAACTCAAGAACACTCAAATATACACCAAAGCAGTACTAGGTTATTACGCATCCTCGTGGCCCGAACCTGGGTAAATGATCCTTGTGCTGCCGTCTAGACCCGATCTTTGCACAACCTCATGCCCGCCAATCGTAGCAAAAAGGGATCCCAGTGGTCCCATAGGTGTCGTTTCCCCGACAACGTGTAGTGGTCATTCTCTGGTGTGTACTCCTGATCCACCAATGTGGGGCACATAAGCTTCCCGAGCTGCCTCGCCGAGACCTCCGCCAAGGCACCCTGCGCCCCACGCTGTCGATCCCGGCGCGCCTTCCTGGTGATTGTGTGGTGGCGCTCGATTGAGACTGTGAGGAGCGACTCCCGCACCTATGCCTCTCGGGGGAGGCAAAGGCATGGTCGGATGTCCAGTACCGCCGGTCGTGTTGGCACTAGCGAGCCCTCCTAGCGCACCTGGGAGTGTGCGGGGACAACGAGGCCTGTCGTGCGACCTGGCCACAACTTGAGATGTAAGTAGGGAGGAGAAAGGCGGTGTACCCCTGTCCACAGCATCCAATAGCTCGGCGATATGTTCCAGCAACGCGTCACGGCCGCCCTCCATTAGCCGGCATCGCAGCAGCTCCCGCGCCACCATGAGCGTGGCTCACATGTTCGCATGTTCCCGTCGGGTGTGCGGCATCATCACTACTGCGTAGCTTGCGGATCTTGCGGCGGTCCGCGCATGCCGCGGCGTGAGGGCGGCAGACGTCTATCCGCACTGCCCACATTCGCGGGTGTTGGGTGGTGCGCGAGCCGCCTGGAATGTAGAATTGAGGTCTTCTTGGGCAGACGGCGGTGCCTGGGTGGGCCATGCTGCCCAACAGTCAGCTTGGGTCCTCGGATTGCCAAACATCGGAGCCGCAGGACGGCGGCGGGTCGGCTACAGAGAGGGAAGCTTCGGTGCACCCCTACCTGGCGCGCCAAATGTGGGATTACGGGTTCTGGCAAAACCCTTGAGGTTCGAACACTGGGGTGCGCATGAAGATCTTTCCCCCCAGCTCACGCTCTCACAACGATCTCAAAACTTAGCTCGCCGAACCCGAAGAACAAGGGACACAAGAGTTTATACTGGTTCAAGCCACCGATGTGGTGTAATACCCTACTCCAGTGTGGTGTGGTGGATTGCCTTGTAGGCTGGGGATGAACAAGTACAAGGGAAGAACAACCTCCTGAGGAGAGGTGCTCTTGAGCTTGATGAGCTTGTGTGGCTGGGATGGTCTGAATGATCCGATCATTCTGAATGATCTGATCATCCTGAATGATCCCCCGTCCCTTGGCTAGTCCTATTTATAGAGGCCCGGGTCCTCTCCCCAAATATTAGGTGGGAAGGGATCCCACAAGGCCAATTTGAAGGGGGATAACGAGTACAAGTTATCCCGACAAAAGATAGTCTTCACCTGCTAAAGGTTCTGGCGGTGATGCCATCGTGGGCTCTATGGTGACCTCCATCTTGTCGTCCTACTGGTCTTGGTCTCATTGCACCGATACGGAAACCTTTGCCTGATGCCTTGGGACTCCTCGCTTGTGCCTGCCTCTTTAGCACCGAAGAGAAAACTAGCACTCTACACCCGCTGGTGCCTGCATGGCCTTGGTCGTCATGGCTCACATCATGGGAACCTCATGAGGTGCCCCTTTCCTTGATCTCTCCACTCCCCGTGAGCCGACCTAGCGAGGCTGCCCCTGAGGAGGTCTTGTGTCGCCCACCTCGCGAGGATTGGCCCCTTGCGAGGGTCTTGAGCGTTGGTTGATGAAGATGAGCAAGTCTGGGGACCCCCGTTCCCAAAACGCCGACATGTACCACCTCCGCGGGGGACGAAAAACTCCGCACCATCACTGGCTCACGCAACCGCCACCAAAGAAGGTTCGGGTCAATGACAGGCTGGCTCCTCACCAAGTTGCATCCCCGGTAGGTAGCACCTCCCAGTACCAACGTGGCGGAGCCTAGTCCCTGACATGGCCCCTTTGATCAAGCAGGTGTCCTCCGCTAAGTCAACAACGAGGAGGCGGGATAGGCATCATCGACGTCGATGCGGGAATAATTCCTTTAACTAAAAAAATAACCACAAATGTGACATGTTCAAAATATGACATCTCCACTTCGAACGAATCAACCTAGAAGAATGTTAAATACACCTAAAAATAAACTAGTTCTATTAATTTTCTTACTAAAAATAAACTAGTTTTATTAATTTTCTTACTAAAATAAACTAGTTCTATAGTAAAATTTTAATTAGATCATCAAATGTCATATACATAAATTTTCTTACTAAAAATAAACTAGTTCTATTAATTCAACTAAACACTTGCTATAAATAAAAATAAACTAGTTCTTACTAAAAATAAACTAGTTCAACCAGTTCTATTAATTTTCTTACTAAAAATAAACTAGTTATATTAATTCAACTAGTTCTTACTAAAAATAAACTAGTTCAACTAGTTCTATTAATTTTCTTAATAATTCTATTAAACACTTACTAAAACAGTAAAAAACTATATTGAATATTTTTCTCTAAACTAAACACTACTGCCCTAATGAACATCTAGTTAAACCCTACTGCACTAGTTCTTAATCATCTACAAGTACTAACTAATTAGATGGACCCTACCTAGGTACTTAAGCATATACAACTACTTAAGCACCCATTGATAAACCCTAGGAATTTGTCCTAAAATCTAATTAAGCATCTACAACTACTTCCCTAATTAACATCTAGTTTACAATTAAGAATCTACAACTACTGCCCTAATTAACATCTTGTTTACAATTAAGCATCTACAACTACTGCCATAATTAGCATCTAATTTGATGAACCCTAACTAATTTGATGAACTATAAAATTTGATGAACCCTAGGAACCATAGCTAGGCAGAGGAAGGGAAGGAGGAGGAGGTGTAGGCGTGCTCACCTCGGGTGCCGGCGGAGTTAGGGAGCGGCCAAGGGAGGGGCAGGTGGCGTCGAGGTCGGGGTAGGGGCTCGTGCGCGCGGTGGAGGGCGGCGATGTAGGGCGGCATCGAGGTCGTGGTCGGGGGCGGCGTCGAGGGCGTGCAGAGGGCGACGGGAGAGCGCGCGGCGACCGACGGCGATTTAGGGCGACGACGGCGGCGACAGCAGACGAGTTGGATTTGGGTGAAGTGGCCGTGGGGAAGAAGAACCGCACGTTTAAGTCAAAAATAGTAGTAGCACGAACCAGG
Source organism: Triticum aestivum (assembly GCF_018294505.1). NCBI lineage: Eukaryota > Viridiplantae > Streptophyta > Magnoliopsida > Poales > Poaceae > Triticum > Triticum aestivum. Next base: position 493,622,820 of record NC_057809.1, on the reverse strand, counting down.
AAAAGCGCTACTGCTACATTAGCTATATCTAACTTAGCTATAGCGCTGGCTGACAAAACGCGCTACTGCTAAGTTAGCTATAGCGCATGTCCTAAAAGCACGCTGCTGCTATGCCTTTCTCCTTTATTTGTACTTTTCATTTATTTTCCTTCACATTTTCTTTTTTCCTTCCCCCTTTTCTATTTCTTTCATTTTCATTTACTTTTCTATATGTTTTTCATTTTATTTTCCTTTCATTAGCAGTAGCGCTTTCTGCATAAAACACGCTGCTACAACAAACTTAGCAGCAGCGCAGTTTGCTTAAGCTCGCTACTACTATTGGTAGCCTAGCAAGGACACCAGGGGAATTATAGTTGTAGCGCTTCTTCCCTGAGATGCGCTACTGCTATAAATTTAGTTGCAGCGCGTTTGTTCGCCACGCGCTAGAGGTAAGTAGTAGTAGCGCATCTTTTTGACCAACGTTACTGGTAAGATTTTGTGTATAAGGTTTTCCCTAGTAGTGATAGTATTTTGAATAGTAGACACATTGTCATGTTGACTACTATGTGGTATCCATCGTACCTCTTCCATTATGCATATTGCATCATGAATGATCCTTGGTCTTTACAAACGCTTGATGCTGAACTACCCATGTTACATGTTAGCGGGATGGTTAGACCCGCTGGTCGTGGCCGTGGTGGCAGCGCTCCACCACCGCCTGAATTCATGGCTGGAATGATGCAATAGTTTGAGCTAAATTGTCAATTCATGGAAGGAACAATGGCTCAGTTTCCTCTCCCCAACATGAATCAACAACCAGCCCTAATAACTCTGCACGATTTCATGTGCCTCAACCCTAATATCTACCGTAGCTCAACACAGCCTCTGGATGCTGATGACTGGCTCCACAACATCACGTATGAAATGGAGTCTACTAGTGTGGCCCCAGCTAGTTATGTCACCTTCGCATCCTTCTTCCTCAAGGGTCCTGCTGCTCAATGGTGTGACAGCCACAGGCGTGCCCTACCTGCTGGAACGGTCATCACTTGGCCGGATTTCCATGCTGCCTTCCATGATGGTTTCATTCCTCAGGGAATCATGGACAGGAAGAAGTCTGAGTTTCGCAACCTCACCCAAGGCAAAAAGTATGTAGATGCTTATCAGCGGAAATTTTTGGACTTGTCATGTTATGCTGAAGAAGACATTGCAACTGATGCTCGTAGGCAAGAAAAGTTCCGTGATGGACTTCACCCTAATATCAAGCTAGCACTGCTCGTTCATGACTTTGCCGACTTCGCCACCTTGGTGAACAAGGCTATTCAAGTTGAAACTGGTATGCAGGAACATTAGGGATCCCTCAGGTGTAGCCGTGACACTGGCTCATCTTCGGGCCCGTCAGCGCAGAAGCATCGGATATGGATTCTCCATAGCATGTATCGTCCCACTGCACCTGCACCAAGACAGTCTTATGCTGCATCGCGTCTCCCTCCTACACCAACGAGGTAGCATCTTCGGACTGCACCAGCTTGAGCTCCTTCTCTCAATGCCAATGATGGTTTGTGCTTCAAGTGTGGCCTTCCAGGTCACCGTTCGAGGAATTTTCCTTAGAATCAGAATCAACTGGCTATTCATGTTGCTGGTCATGGTAACAATCAGCCCCGCAACAACAATGCCAGGCCTTATGGTCGTGGTCAGGCTAACAATGTTGATCTGAATGAAGCTCAAGACTAGCCTACCACTATGATGGGTACTCTTCTCATTAATTCAGTACCAGCTTCTGTTTTATTCGATTCAGGAGCATCGCATTCATTCATGTCAGAAAATTTTGCATACACACACGACATTCGATGAGAGCCCATGAACACTTCGATAGTGGTAGGCACCCCTGCGAGTCAGTGTCGAACTACCATGATTAGTCGCGATGTCCCCGTTGAAATCGAAGGGATGGAATTTCATGTTTCTCCCATTATTCTGCAGTCTTCGAATATTGACCTCATTCTGGGAATGGAATGGTTGAAAGCACATATTGCCTCTATCGTTTGTGCCACCAAAGTCGTTTATGTCCTACACCCTTCCGATGAGATAGTAAGCTACCATGCACTGCTTGTTCAAAACACTGAAGAACGGCTTTATGTCTTGAATGCGTTGAACGCAGCACCTCTTGAGGGAATTGAAAAGATTCCAGCCATTGGCGACTTCCAAGATGTCTTTCCAGAAGAACTCCCAGGGATACCTCCTACTCGGGCTGTCAAATTCGTCATCGACTTGAAACCAGGCACCATTCCTATCGCCAAACGACCATACAAGATGCCGCCTCATGAGCTCCTTGAACTTAAGGAGGAAATCGAAAAATCTCTTCGTAAGGGTTTCATTCGTCCAAGTTCCTCTACTTGGGGAGCACCTTCTCTCTTCGTCAAGAAGAAGGACGTAACGAACCGTTTGCCCCAAGACTATCATCCTATCAACCAAGCTACAATTCAGAACAGATATCCCCTTCCTCGGATCAATGATCTGTATGATCAACTGGCTGGTTCATCGGTATTCTCTACACTTGAATTGAGGTTGGGTTACCACCAGATCCATGTTAGTGAAGAGGATATTCCCAAGACCACCTTCATTACTTGATATGGTTCATATGAGTACACCGTCATGTCATTCGGTTTAACCAATGCTCCAGCTATATTCTCTCGTCTGATGAACTATATATTCATGGAATACCTCGACAAGTTCGTCGTGGTTTATCTGGATGATATTCTCGTTTATTCCAAGAATAAAGAAGAACATGCTGAACATCTTCGTCTTGTAATCAAAAAGCTTTGAGAGCATCAACTTTATGCCAAGTATTCCAAGTGTGAATTCTAGATAGCCGAAGTCACCTACCTTGGTCATGTAATCTCCAAGGATGGTATTGCCGTCAACCCAGAGTGAGGTCAGGCTATTCTTGACTGGACCACTCCGAAGACTGTCAAGCAAGTCAGAAGCTTTCTCGGACTTGCCAAGATCGCCAAGCCACTAACTAATCTGCTTCATAAGGACATTAAGTTCGATTGGACAGACAAATGTCAGGAAAGTTTCCAAGAACTCAAGGACAAGCTGACTTCTGCCCCAGTGCTTGCTCCCCCTGATTCTCGCAAGGACTTTTTCATCTATTGTGATGCTTCACGACAAGGATTAGGTTGTGTCCTAATGCCAGAGCACAGAGTGATTGCTTATGCCTCCCGTCAAGTGCGTCCTCACAAAGAATACTACCCAATTCATGACCTCGAGCTTGCTATGGTTATCTATGCATTGAAGCTATGGCGATAGTACCTTCTCAGTAATTGTTGCGAGATATTCACCGATCATCAGTGTCTGAAGTACATGTTTACTCAGCCAGATCTGAACCTCCGTCAGCAACGATGGATGGAAGCTATTGCTGACTACAACTGCGATATATCCTATACCCCTGGCAAGGCTAACGTCATGGCTGATGCCCTCAGCCGCAAGTCATATTGCAACAATCACATGGTCTACAAAGCTCAATCCCGCCTTTATGAAGAGCTATGCAAGCTGAACCTTCAACTAGTTCCACAGGGTTCTTTGAATAACCTTGTTTTGGAACCAACTCTTATAAAAGCAATCAAGTCTGCTCAAGCCAAAGATGCTCATGTTGATTTGATGGAAAAGGATCTTGCCTTAGAGAAATCCAGAGATTTCTCACTTGGTGAAGATGGAACCTTATACATCAGAGATCGTATTGTAGTACCCCGGTTCGAGCTTATGATAGAGAAGGTGATGAAAGAAGCACATGACACCCCTCTCTCTATTCATCCGAGAAGTACCAAGATGTACTTAGACATTCATCAAAAGTACTGGTGGTCTAAGATGAAGCAAGACATTGCTCGATATATCGAAGAGTGTGACGTTCGCCGTCGCTTCAAAGCAGAACATCAGAAACCAGGTGGACTTGTGCAATCGGTTCCGATTCCTGAATGGAAGTGGGATAAGATCCAAATGGATTTCTTCACTAGCCTTGCCAAGTCTCAGAAAGGTAACGATGCTATCTTTGTCGTCATCGACCAATTCTCGAAAGTTGCACACTTTCTGCTAGTCAAGGAGACTATCACTGCTAGTCAATTAGCAAACTTGTATATCTCCAGAATTGTGTCTCTCCATGGCATTCCGAAGGAGATTAGTTCAGACCGTGGCAGCATTTTCACTTCAAAGTTCTGGGATAGTTTCCAAGATGCAATGGGAACTCATATTACCTGGAGCACTGCTTATCATCCCCAATCCCAGGGCCGAGTCGAGAGAGTCAATCAAATTCTTGAAGAAATGCTTCAGGCTTGCGTTATTTCTTTCGGCAAGAAGTGGGAAGAATCTCTCCCTTATGTGGAGTTCTCTTATAACAATAGCTACCAAGCCAGCTTGAATATGGCACTGTTTGAAGTGCTCTATGGACGTAAGTGTCGAACCCCTCTGAATTGGTCAGAAACTAGGGAACGGACGCTCATTAGTCCAGACATTATTCAATAAGCTGAAGAGCAGGTTCGCATTATCCGGGATAATCTCAAGGCAGTCTAGTCCCGCCAGAAGAGAAACTATGACCGGAAACACTAGGGATCAACTTATGAACCTGGTGAAGAAGCTTATCTGCGTGTCACTCCTTTGAGAGGCACTCATCGGTTTAGAGTCAAAGCCAAGCTAGCTCCACGCTACATTGGTCCCTTCCGTCTTCTGGTCTGTCGTGGGATGGTGGCTTATCAACTGGAGTTGCCCCCTCGGTCTCTCACGTCCATGATGTCTTGCACGTGTCGCAACTTCGTCGTTGCTTCAAGGACCCGGAACGTGAAGTGGATCCGAAATTGATTGAAGTTCAAGATGATCACACTTATAAAGAGCATCTGATCCGCATTCTTGAAGAAGCTAAACATCGAACCCGCCAGAAGGTTACCAAGTTCCTCAAGGTGCAATGGTCGAATCATACTAAAGATGAAGCCACTTGGGAACGCGAGGATAACCTCCATGCTGAATATCCCGATCTTTTCCCTTCTACCTCTTAATTCTCGGGATGAGAATTTCTTTTAGAGGGGGAGAGTTGTAACACCCCAGTGTAATGATGCTATAGTAATCACTAGGGTTAAGTTAATCATTTTGCTAAACAAGTGTTTGATCGTCATTTTCTCATGTCTCTTAGAAATTCCCCTTTGAATGCAAATTCAAATGCTAAGTGAAATTCAAAGTTTCTCAAACATGAAAACAAAAATGTTCATCATGTGCCAACTAATCCATAACTAATATTGGTAGTGAACCAACATTTTTGCAAAGTGTTTAAGTGCACTAAACTATTTAAAACAGTGGCTAAAACAATGGATTAAATGCCTTTTTAATTTGTAAAAATTGCAAACTATTTCAAAAGCCTCACAATATTTTTGTGGCAGTGCCAACTATTGCAATATAATTATGTGGCCAAGTCCCACATTTTCATAATCCTTTTTGGCAGCTCAAATATTGCAAAGCAATTTCTGTAAAAACAAAAGAGTAAAAGTATATGAAAAAGGGAAAATGAGAAAGAGGCCCTTGCCCCTACTCGGCCTTAACCCACCCCAGCTGGCCGGCCCACCCAACCCCCTGGGTCGTCATCCCTGTTTGACCGGCCCCATCACTATAGGGGCGCGACCGCCCTAAATCGCCTCGCCGTAGATACATCAATTTTGCATCATGCTTTTATATCGATATTTATTGCATTATGGGCTGTTATTAGACATTATGTCACAATACTTATGCTTATTCTCTCTTATTTTACAAGGTTTACATGAAGAGGGGGAATGCCGGCAACTGGAATTCTGGGCTAGAAAATGAGCAAATATTAGAGACCTATTCTGCACATCTCCAAAAGTCCTGAAACTTCACCGGGGAATGTTTCAGAATATATAAAAAATATTGGGCGAAAGAAGTACCTAAGCGGGCCCACACCCTGGCCACGAGGGTGGGGGCACGCCCCCCTTCCTCGTGGGCCCCCTGGTGGCCCTCCGATGCCCATCTTCTGCTATGTGAGGTCTTTTTTCTGGAAAAAAATCATAAGCAAGATTTGGGGAAGAAACTCCACCGCCACGAGGCGGAACCTTGGCAGAACCAATCTAGGGCTCCGGCAGAGCTGTTCTGCCGCGGAAACTTCCCTCCGGGAGGTGGAAATCATCACCATCGTCATCACCAACGATCCTCTCATTAGGAGGGGGTCAATCTCCGTCAACATCTTCACCAGCACCATCTCATCTCAAACCCTAGTTCATCTCTTGTATCCAATCTTTGTATCCAAACCTCAGATTGGTACCTGTGGGTTGCTAGTAGTGTTGATTACTCCTTGTAGTTGATGCTAGTTAGTTTACTTGGTGGAAGATCATATGTGCAGATCCATTATGCATATTAATACCCCTCTGATTATGAACATGAATATGCTTTGTGAGTAGTTACATTTGTTCCTGAGGACATGGGAGAAGTCTTGCTATAAGTAGTCATGTGAATTTGGTATTCGTTCGATATTTTGATGAGATGTATGTTGTCATCCCTCTAGTGGTGTCATGTGAACATCGACTACATGACACTTCACCATTGTTTGGGCCTAGAGGGAGGCATTGGGAAGTAATAAGTAGATGATGGGTTGCTAGAGTGACAGAAGCTTAAACCCTAGGTTATCCGTTGCTTCGTAAGGGGCTGATGTGGATCCATATGTTTCAAGCTATGGTTAGGTTTACCTTAATACTTCTGTTGTAGTTGTGGATGCCTGCAATAGGGGTTAATCATAAGTGGGATGCTTGTCCAAGTAAGGACAATACCCAAGCACCGGTCCACCCACATATAAAATTATCAAAGTACCGAACGCGAATCATATGAACGTGATGAAAACTAGCTTGACAATAATTCCCATGTGTCCTCGGGAGTGCTTTCCTTCATATAAGAGTTTGTCCAGTCTTATATTTTGCTAGAAAAAGGATTGGGCCATCTTGCTTCACCTTATTTACTTCTATTACTTGCTACTCGTTACAAATTACCTTATCACAAAACTATCTCTTACCTATAATTTCAGTGCTTGCAGATAATACCTTACTGAAAACTGCTTATCATTTCCTTCTACTCCTCGTTGGGTTCGACGCTCTTTCTTATCGAGAATCTACGATAGATCCCCTTCACTTGTGGGTCATCAAGACTCTTTTCTGGCGCCGTTGCCGGGGAGTGAAGCGCCTTTGGTAGGTGGAATTTGGTAAGGAAAATTTTATATAGTGTGCTGAAATTTACTGTCACTTGTTACTATGGAACATAATACTTTGAGGGACTTGTTCGGGGTATCTTCACCCCGACCAGTAGAGCAAAGAGTTGCTCTTCAACCTACTGAACCTACTGAAAATGTTTACTTTGAAATTCCTTCGGGTATGATAGAGAAACTGCTAGCTAATCCTTTTGCAGGAGATGGAGCATTGCATCCCGATTTGCACTTAATCTATGTGGATGAAGTTTGTGGATTATTTAAGTTTGCAGGTATGCCCGATGATGTTATCAAGAAGAAGGTCTTCCCTTTATCTTTGAAGGGAGAGGCATTGACATGGTATAGGCTATGTGATGATATGGGATCATGGGACTACAAGCGATTGAAATTGCAATTTCATCAGAAGTTTTAGCCTAAGCATCTTGTTCGTCGTGATCGTAATTATATATATAATTTTTGGCCTCACGAAGTAGAAAGCATCGCTCAAGCTTGGGGGAGGCTTAGGTCAATTTTATAATCATGCCCCAATCTTGAGCTCTCAAGAGAAATGATTATTCAAAAAATTTATGCTCGACTTTCTCTCAGTAATCGCCCCATGCTCGATACTTCTTGTACTAGATCTTTTATGATGAAGACTATTGAATTCAAATGGGATTTATTGGAAAAAAATTAAACGCAACACTGAAGATTGTGACCTCGACGAAGGTAAGGAATCAGGTATGACACCTAAGTTTGATTGAGTTAAATCTTTTATGGATACCGATGCTTTCCGTGAATTTAGTGCTAAATATGGACTTGACTCTAAGATCGTAGCTTCTTTCTGTGAATCCTTTGCTACTCATGTTGATCTCCCAAAGGAGAAGTGGTTTAAATATAATCCTCCCATTGAAGTAAAAGTAGTTGCACCTATTAAAGTTGAATAAAAGACTCACTTATAATTATCCTGTTGTTCCTACTGCTTATATTGAGAACCCACCTTTCACTGTTAGAATAAAGGATCATGCTAAAGTTTCAAGTGTGGTTAACAAAAGTAATATTAAGACACCTAAACCCCCTAAGCAAATTAAAGTTGAACCTAGTATTGCTATGGTTAAAGATCTCTTGGCCGATAATATTGATGGGCATGTTATTTACTTCTGCAATGAAGCTGCTAGAATTGCTAGACCTGATGCTAAGAATAAACATAGACATGTTGTAGGCATGCCTGTTATTTCCGTTAAAATAGGAGATCATTTTTATCATGACTTATGTGATATTGGTGCTAGTGCAAGTGCAATACCTCATTCCTTATGCAAATAAATTATGCATGATATTGCACCTGCTGAGATAGAAGAAATTGATGTTACAATTAAGCTTGCCAATAGAGATACTATTTCACCAGTTGGGATTGTTAGAGATGTTGAAGTCTTGTGTGGGAAAGTTAAATATCCTGCTGATTTTCTTGTTCTTGGTTCCCTACAAGATGACTTTTGTCCCATTATATTTGGTAGACCCTTCTTGAATACTGTTAATGCTAAGATAAACTGCAATAAGGATATTGTTTCTCTTGGTTTAGGGGATATGTCTCATGAGTTTAATTTTGCTAAATTTCATAGACAACCCCATGATAAAGAATTTCCTAGTAAAGATGAAATTATTGGTCTTGCTTCTATTGACGTGCCTCCTACTGATCCTTTAGAAAAAATATTTTCTAGATCATGAAAATGATATGTTCATGAATGAAAGAAGGGAAATAGATGAAGTATTCTTTAAACAGGGACCTATTCTAAAACACAACTTGCCTGTTGAAATCCTAGGGGATCCTCCTCCACCCAAGGGTGATCTTGTGTTTGAGCTTAAACCATTGCCTGATACTCTGAAATATGCTTATCTTGATGAAAAGAAGATATATCCTGTTATTATCAGTGCTAACCTTTCAAAGCATGAAAAAGGGAGATTACTGAAAACTCTGAAGAAGCACTGTGGTGCTATTGGATATACTCTTGATCATCTTAAGGGCATTAGTCCCACTCTATGTCAACACAAAATAAATTTGGAGAAAGACGCCAAACCAGTTACTGATCACCAACGACGACTAAATCCTAAGATGAAAGAACTGGTAAGAAAGGAAATATTAAAGCTCCTTGAAGCAGGTATAATTTATCCCGTTGCTGATAGTCAGTGGGTAAGCCTTGTCCATTGTGTCCCTAAAAAGGGAGGTATTACTGTCGCTCCTAATGATAAGATGAATTGATCCCACAAAGAATTATTACAGGTTATAGGATGGTAATTGATTTCCGCAAATTAAATAAAGCCACTAAAAAGGATCACTACCCTTTACCTTTTATTGATCAAATGCTAGAAAGATTATCAAAACACACACATTTTTGCTTTTTAGATGGTTACTCTGGTTTCTCTCAGATACCTGTGTCAGCTGAGGATCAAGAAAAGACTACTTTTACTTGCCCTTTCGGTACCTTTGCTTATAGACGTATGCCTTTTGGTTTATGTAATGCACCTGCTACCTTTCAAAGATGCATGATGGCTATATTCTCTAACTTTTGTGAAAAGATTTGTGAAGTTTTCATGGATGATTTCTCTGTTTATGGATCCTCTTTTGATGATTGCTTGAGCAACCTTGATCGAGTTTTGCAGAGATGTGAAGAAACTAACCTTGTCTTGAATTGGGAAAAGTGCCACTTTATGGTTAATGAAGGTATTGTCTTGGGGCATAAAATTTCTGAAAGAGGTATTGAAGTTGACAAAGCTAAAGTTGATGCTATTGAAAATATGTCGTGACCCAAGGACATCAAAGGTACAAGAAGTTTCCTTGGTCATGCCAGTTTTTATAGGAGGTTCATTAAGGACTTCTCAAAAATTTCCCGGCCTCTGACTAATTTATTTCAAAAAGATATTCCTTTTGTCTTTGATGATAATTGTGTAGAAGCATTTGAAATACTTAAGAAAGCTTTGATTTCTACACCTATTGTTCAGCCACCTGATTGGAATTTACCCGTTGAAATCATGTGTGATGCTGGTGATTATGATGTAGGTGATGTTCTAGGAGAAAGAGTTGATAAAAAATTAAATGTTATTCAATATGCTAGTAAAACTCTAGACAATGCTCAAAGAAATTATGCTACTACTGAAAAAGAATTCTTAGCAGTTGTATTTGCTTGTGATAAGTTCAGACCTTATATTGTTGATTCTAAAGTAACTATTCACACTGGTCATGCTGCTATTAAATATCTTATGGAAAAGAAGGATGCTAAACCTAGACTTATTATATGGGTTCTCCTGCTACAAGAATTTGATTTGCATATTATTGATAGAAAGGGAGCTGAGAATCCCGTTGCAGACAACTTGTCTAGGTTAGAGAATGTTCTTGATGACCCACTACCTATTGATGATAGCTTTCCTGATGAACAATAGCTGTCATAAATGCTTCTCGTACTGCTCCATGGTATGCTGATTATGCTAATTACATTGTTGCTAAATTTATACCACCTAGTTTCACATACCAGCAAAAGAAAAAGTTCTTCTATGATTTAAGACATTACTTCTGGGATGACCCACATCTTTATAAAGAAGGAGTATATGGTGTTATTAGACGTTGTGTACCTAATTATGAACATGAACAGATCTTACGCAAGTTTCACTCCGAGGCTTATGGAGGACACTACGCTGGAGATAGAACTGCACACAAGGTATTGCAATCCGTTTTTATTGGCCTACTCTCTTCAAGGATGCCCGTAAGTTTGTCTTATCTTGTCATGAATGTCAAAGAATTGGTACTATTAGTAGACGTCAAGAAATGCCTATGAATTATTCACTTGTTATTGAACCATTTGATGTTTGGGGCTTTGATTATATGGGACCTTTTCCTTCCTCTAATGTGTATACTCATATTTTAGCTGCTGTTGATTACGTTATTTAGTGGGTAAAAGGTATTCCAACTAGTAGTGTTGATCATAACACCTCTATTAAGATGCTTAAAGAAGTTATGTTTCTGAGGTTTGGAGTCCCTAGATATTTAATGACTGATGGTGGTTCACATTTTATTCATGGTGCCTTTCGTAAAATGCTTGCTAGGTATGATGTTAATCATAGAATTGCATCTCCTTACCACCCACAGTCTAGTGGCCAAGTAGAACTTAGCAATAGAGAGCTTAAGTTAATTTTGCAAAAGACTGTTAATAGATCTATAAAGAATTGGCCTAAGAAACTTGATGATGCACTATGGGCTTATAGAACTACATATAAAAATCCTATGGGTATGTCTCCATATAAAATGGTTTATGGTAAATCATGCACTACAAAAAAAGACACATCCGTTACATTTTGGGCCGAACGAAAAAAATTATGTCATACATATGACACTTCTATGACGATAATTGTGACAAAACCCGGTATCATCATAGATGTGGTGGGCTCCTACTTCTATGACAAAAAATCATGACAGAAAATGGGCTTTTCGTCCTGGGCGGGCCAGAGACGCAGCTACATGACATTCCTTGGGACGTCCTTGACGGAAAAAACCGTGGTAGAAGCGAGGGGGAGGAAAATTTCGGCGAGTTCCCGGTTACGGTGGGAGGTCGGGGGCCGAGCGATGCGCGTTTCTCTCGTACAAGTACGCGCGTGTGTGCAAGGCGTTGGCTCTAACTGAACCTGAGCAAGGCGTTGGACTCTAACTGAACCCGAGCGATTGCACTGCAGGCTACGCGTTACTGAACCCAAGCGATCGATCGATGGCTGTTAACTGAACCCGATCGAGCGATTCCTTCGCTACTGCTGCTAACTGAAGCCGATCGATGCTACCTCTGGATGAACAGTGAGCGTTGCGAGGGGGGTGGATGAACAGTTCCCGGTGGGGGTGGATGAACAGGACCCCGTGGTGTTGCCTCTGGATGAGCAGGACCCTGATCGATCGAGCCAGTTGGGGCCGGATGAATAGGACCCCGTGGAGGGCTGGATGAACAGGACCACCCCGTGGGGGCAGGATGAACAGTAGACGGTGGAGGGCAGGATGAACAGTAGCCCGTGGAGGGGTGGTTGAACAGGAGCCCGTGGAGAGGGCTGGTTGAACAGTAGCCGGTGGAGTAGCGCGCGGTGGAGGCTGGATGAACAGGAGCCCGTGGATGAACAGTCACAGGTGGAGGCTGGAGGAGGTCGACGGTGGATGAAAAGTAGCTCATGGAGACTGGAGGGGGTCGACTGTGGAGATGAATAGTATCCCGTGGAGTCTCGTTTTGCGGTACGCCACACCCCTCCCTATGAACAGGACCCCCTTTTCGACCGTACCGCTCTAACACAAGTCCGTTTCCTCCGTTTTGCGGTACGCCACACCCCTCCTGATCAACAGGACCCCCGTTTCGACTGTAGGAGGTCCGTTTCCTCCGTTTTGTGGTACGCCACACCCCTCCTGATCAACAGGACCCCGTTCCGAACGTAGGAGGTCCGTTTCCTCCGTTGTGCGGTACGCCAGGCCTCGTTTACATCGCATGTTCCATCCAAGCCCTCCCGATGAACACGACCACGCATTCCGTTCCGACCCAGTCGGTTGGCTCCCACGTGTTCCGTTGCCTCCCCATGAACACGACGCATTCCGTTGCCTCCCCATGAACACGACGACGATGATGTTTCTCCGTTTCGACCCAACAATGTACACGAGCCCTGGCCGTACGTATGCGCGAGTAGGCATTCGAGACCCCACCCGTATGTACACATACGTGGCTGTATTTTCTTTCTTGCACCCTGGCCGCTGTACGTACGTGTACATGCTACGTGCGCACCTCTACTACGACACGTGTGCGCCTCTAATACGACACATGCGCGCCTCTACATCGACCAGTATGTACGTACACGTTCGCGACCAGAATGACAACGCTACGTATTCTTTGACCAGGTGGGTCCCGACTGTTAGGCACTTCCTTGCCTGCGAAGATGTAGCTGGTGGGTCCCAGCAGTCAGGGGGCGAATTGTTTTTCTTGCCTGGATGCACTTCCTTGCATGCGAAGATGTAGCTGGTGGGTCCCAGCAGTCAGGGGAAACGTTTTTTCGCGAAATACAGTGGCCCGTCTGCTGGGTCCCAGCTGTCAGGTGGAGGAATCATTATTTTCCGCATAATAAGGAGGCACTTCCTTGTTGCGGCCATGCACCCAGCTGTCAGCCTCTCCACGTACAGTCCACGTCCGATGGAAGTCGTTCCTTGACCACATTGACCACGCAGCACCGAGAGCACCAGGGCAGTGGATGAAGGCAAGGCCTTGGAAGGGACGACACGGAGGCAGGGAAGACTCGGCAGTTGTTTCCCACGCGGAGGGGAGTATGACTGTACGAGGGTTTACTGGTTCGTCTGTCGTCGCCGGAGGGATGGCTAGGCCAGCGATGGGAGTACGATCGGGCGGTGAGGCCTGCGCGGCAGCATAGCCAGCCGCGAGGAGGAGGGAGCAGGCAGTCCCGCCGGCGCTTGTTTGAGCGGCTGGAGCAGGAAGAGCAGAGATTGAAGAAGCACGACGGCCGTTGGATGGACATCCAAAAGTTAGTGCTTGTGTGTCAACCTTTTTTTAGGAAAGCCTCAAATCTGTGGAAAACAGCATACAACCCATCTGCCATTATTTCTAATAATTTACAGCCCATTTGCTAATTCTTAAGGTTTTTTTTGAGCCCAATTCTTTTTGTTAGCATTACAGCCCATATTGTGGCAACGGTTAAAAAATTATATGAAATTTTGCATATTTCTGTGCGGTCCGAACTGTTTTTAATCCCGAAATTTCGACTCACATTCAAAGTAATTTTAAAATTAAATGTATATCAATATAAAATCCAACAAATTCTCCACGCATAAAAATTAATGTAATTTAAAATCTTGAAATGAAAAAAAGATATTTGAAACTAATTGATGGTTTGATGTGTTTTAAAAATGTACATCCCATTTCTCATTACTGATGGGCCATTTTCTCGGCCAGCCGAATGAAAGCTCTCCTCGTCTTGAAAGATTTGCAGCCCAACAGGCCTAACAAAGCGACTTACTTGGCAAATCACAAAAAATTGTGCTGTGGCCATCGACCCACCTGTCAGGATCTCCACGTACAGTACTCTTTCAATGGAAGTCGTTCCTTGACCACGTTGACCACGCCGCACGGAGAGCACCACGACGGTGGACGACGACGAGGCCTAGGAAGGGGACGACGGGGCAGTGGAAGCCCGCGCGAAGAGGACTACGAGGGTTCACTGGTTCGGCTGTGGTGTGAGGCTGCCGTCGCCACAGGGCCTGGCCAGCGGTGGGAATAGTATGGGGCGGTGACGCCTCTACGGCAGCACAGCCGACCACGGGAGGCAGGAGCATGCGGCACGACCGGCGCTGCTTTAGGCGGCTGGAGCAAGAAGACCAGAGGTTGAAAAAGCACTACGGCCGCTGGATGGATATCGTACGGTCACTGGAGCTAGAATCGTTCATATTGACTAAGTTGACAAAGCCCTTCGTCCCCGTCAACTTAGTAGGCCCACAAGTCAGCCTCCCAGCAAGGTGGATCCAGCTAGCCGGGGGAGTATTCATTTTTTTGTGTGTAATAAGGAGGCATTTCTGGTGGGTCCGAGCTGACAGCGGGGGGAACATTTTTTCGCGAAATACGGTGGCCCGTCCGGTGGGTCCCAGCAGTCATGGGAAAACAATTTTTTTTCGCAAAATACTGGTGGCCCGTCCGGTGGGTCCCTGCTATCATTTGGAGGAATCATTATTTTCTATGTAATAAGGAGGCACTTCCTTGCTACCGCCGTGGACCTAGCTGTCAGCCTCTCCACGTACAGTCCACGTCCGATGGAAGTCGTTCCTTCCATGTTGACCACGCCGCGCCGAGAGCACCAGGGCGGTGGACAACAGCGAGGCCTAGGAAGGGGAGGATGTGGGGCCGGTGAAGATGCGGCAGTGGATGCCCACACGGAGAGGAGTATGAGGGTTCACTCGTTCGGCTGCGGTGTGAGGCTGCCGTCGCCGCAGGGCCTGGCCAGCGGTGGGAATAGTAGGGGCGGTGAGGCCTCCACGGCAGCACAGCCGACAACAGGAGGCAGGAGTAGGCGGCACGACCGGCGCTGCTTTGGGCGGCTGGAGCAAGAAGACCAGAGGTTGAAGAAGCACTACGACCATTGGATGGACATCGTACAGTCACTGCAGCTAGAATCGTTTATATTGACTAAGTTGACAAAGCCCTTGGTACGTCAACTTAGTAGGCCCACAGGTCAGCTTCCGAAACGGTGCACCCCAGATGTCAGGGGGTGGAATCATTTTTTGGGCGGGTGAAGCTAGAATATCCGAGATTGAAGAAGAAGCACGGCATCCGTTGGATGGACATCCAACGGCCACTTCTGCTAGAACCGTGTCTTGACTATAAGTTGACAAAGCGTTGCATACGCGTCAACTCTGTTTTTTAGGGGACGCGTCAACTTAGTAAGGCCAGAAGTGTGTGGCAGAGAACTTATAGCCCATTTGAGATTTGTAAGAATGTGTAGCCCATTTTTGAATTCTAATTG
The DNA here is from genome assembly GCF_018294505.1 of Triticum aestivum. Classification (NCBI taxonomy): domain Eukaryota; kingdom Viridiplantae; phylum Streptophyta; class Magnoliopsida; order Poales; family Poaceae; genus Triticum; species Triticum aestivum. Next base: position 493,607,090 of record NC_057809.1, on the reverse strand, counting down.
AATTTACTACAACCCATTTATAGTTTGTTAAAAGTACAGCCCATTTCAACCAACCGTTCAAAACAGAATTCAATAAAATTTCCCACATTTTGATGGGATCTGAAATATTTTTATCCTGAAATTCTTAGTCACATTAAATACAATTTCAATATAAATTTATATTCCATAAAAATCTAACGAAACATTGCGCTCGCAACAATTAATGAAATTAAAATTTTCAATATCCAAAAGTAATATTTTATAAAGTAATCACGTGTTTGCTGCATTTTTATAGTAACTGCCCAGTTTTTATAATTACATCCCATTTATTATTTCTTAAAGCCCATTTTCTTGCTAAGCCTAATGCATCCCTCCTAGGAAAGATTTGCAGCCCAGCGGGGCGGAGAATAACAACTTGACCTTGCCTGGGTATTCCTAAAAAAGTATAGTTGGGCTAGCCATTTTCAGCTTGAAAAAAATTAATATCTGGGCTGGATATCTGGCCTGGGCTGGACGGGCCACAGCCCGCCCAGTTAATACCTGCAGTGATGTTTTCGTTGTTGTTCAGAGGAGAAAATTTAATATCTGGGCTAAACATCGAAAAACTCTGCAGTGCTCACACCTCAAAAACACAAATACTGCTCAAGCTGCTTGGTCCCAGCTGTCGGCCGCTTCTTGTGCAATTCTCTCATTTATTGACTAGTACTACATAGGTTGACAATGGTGTGGGACCGTGATGTCAGGAAACCAGGGGGAAGCAAAATAAATAACTCCAGGGAGCGCTTCCACATCTGCCTCGTTGTCTCCCGAGGAAACCCCTTTCCTCCCTTTTTTTGCTCGGGCAAGGACCAATGCATGCAGCACGTCCATGCGGTTATTAGGCAAGAAATAAAAGCGCTTTGCATGCTATAAATTATGATGGCCTGCATGGGTAGCTAATAAGGCATCCTCTTAACAGCTGTGATTAAATGTTGTGTTTAGAAGAGAGAAATATTCTTCTTTTCCACCAATCTCTTGCACCAAGGTCGTGACGCACCTTCTAATACGACTTATTCACCTAGACGGAGGGAGTATAGTTTTATGCATATATATATATAATAAGGAGGCACCTGCGTACGTGAGGCTATGGACCTGGTGGGTCCTCATTATCATCCTCTCCAAGTAAAGTCATCTCCTCGCCCGCGCACGCTTTCTGCCCGAAACAGTCAGCGCTGCCCGCCCCGCTTCCCGGTGCAGGCGATTGCTCCGCCTTCAAACGACACAAGTGTCGTCTGTCCGTCCATCTACCGCCCACATTAATGATACGCTGTTGCCGAGATGGCTACTCCGGCGCCACACGTCCGTCCCTCCGCCCGCCCACCATTACTATATAAACTATTGCGCCGGCCATAGCCGCAGTCATCCGCATCTGTTCCCTTTCTCCTATCCACACCACTACTGCCCACCATGGCTTCCTCGCGCTCCAGCGCTCTTCGGGACGGGCGGACGACGGACCACAAGGAGATGGCAGCCATTGCTGCCGACCGGCTGGCCAGCAGGCAGCCGAAGGATGACGACATCCCAATGGAGAACATGGTAGTCGACGGTCCGGCGCAAACCCCCTCCTCCGCGCCATCCTCGCCGATGCATTGCACCATGACCATCGGCGAGGCCCGTGCCCAATATATGGACAGTGTGAGGCAGATGCATCAGGAGCAGTTCCGAGAGGCGCAGGCCGACGCCGCCTACAACCACCATCTCCTCCAGGAGCATCTGCAGGCGGAGGAGAAGATCACCGTGGAGCGGGCGGAGCAGGAGGCGCTGCTCGACTCGGACCGCTCCGCCCGCAAGGGCCGCCTCGAGTGCTGCCGGGAGCGCATGCGGGTGGCGGAGTGTGCGGCCGCCTACAAAGAGGCTAGCAAAGAGGGCGATGAAGTGGGCGAGGCGCTGTTTGGCGAGACCGAGGACGAGGCAGAAGACAATGCCGGCTCCGACGAGGCCCTGCTCCACCGAGGCCCCGCGGCGCCAACAATGAGGCAGAGGACACCGCCGACTCCGCCGAGGCCCCGCCGCGCCAACAACAAGGCAGAGGACATCGCCGGCTCAGCTGAGGCCCCACCCTGCCGGCAAAACGGGGGAGGATTTCCACCGCTCCGCTGAGGCGCATCCCGCCAGCAACGAGACAGAGGACATCGTCAGCTCCGCCGAGGCCCCGCCCCGCTGCCAACGAGGCCGCGCCACATAGAAAACGAGGAAGAGTAGAACACGGTAAGTCGCCGCCGCTCGGGTCCATGTAAGGCCACCGCTGCTACCCTCCTGTTGAAGCCAAGCTAGGCGGGTTGACCATTGACAGCCGGTTAGCTTCTTGGCGGCGACGTGGAGTCGGGGAGCTCTGCTGGAGAATAACGCTGCTTCTACTTAAATGCTGGTGCAGTTGGCTGACTGACATGTGGGCCCAATAGGCACATGTCAGTTACGCAACTGCACCTGCAGTTAAGTCACTGAAGCTTCTGTTCGGCTCAGCGGGACACAGGTGGGTAGCTTCAGTTAATTAATTATACCTCTAGCGCACCCCTTTTTAGTTGAAGAATGAATGAAATGTAATGAAATCTGGCATATTTATATGAAATCCGACCGTGTATGAATGAATTTATTTCGATTAGTTCGAATTCCTGTATCACTGGCATTGGATGAACATGCAAAACAATATGTACTAGCATTATTCCCAGGGTGATCACCTCGTTTCCAGCAGTTTCACATGTACTCCCTCTGGTCCTTTCTAGTCTGCATACAAGTTTTGTCTGCAGTCAAAGTATCTCTACTTTGACCAATCTTATACAAAAAAGTATGCACTTTCACAATGTGCGAAGTAAAAAGGAATAGAAGGAGTACAAAGAGTTTGAGTAGGTTTTTAGTGTTTCTGTACATTGCAATCAAACACACAGGCCTGGCAATTCATAGAGAACATTCAAAACAATCGATGATTATGCATCTCAGCGACTCACATGTCAGAGGCAATATTTACTTGACAACTAAAGAATAAAGAAAAAAATGATCGACGCTGCTGACAGCAAGGGCGTCCCATTCGAAAATATCAAATGCATGTCTTGCTAAAATCAATGAGCAAAATTTGACAAGGTTGTCCCATTCCAAAATATCAAATGCCTATGATTGTGGAATGGGCAGGGTTTCCCATCAGTTCGGACATTGACATGGCACCTCGTGCTAAGTAAACCAGCTGTTCTTTTTGTGCAGTTCCACCAAAATCAACCAAATTCGTGCGTAGCTTGTATGATTTCGCCCTTATATGTTGCAACGCCTTGAACTTATCGGCACCTGCTTTCTTGTGGTGGAAATGAATGATTCGATGTATTCATGAACATTTTGTGCATTTCCCATTGAAATCAAGCTGAGCACCCTTGTTTGCACAAATACAAAAAAGTGATTAGTATAGAGCAAACTGTACTATTAATTGACAGTTTCAACAGGCACATACATGGTCCATGTAAAGCACACTTTTAAAAAAATGGAACTCACCAGAAAGAATCCTAGAACAACATTGTACTCTCGCATCACAGCAAAAAAATGGAGATTTTGTCAGTCCTTCTGAGCTGAAGTTAGTTTCTTCTTGTGGGGAGTAATGTAACCATCCTTCAACTGCTCCTTCTCATGATAAGATAGACAAGGCTTCTTCATCCTGGCATAATCGGAACTAGTCACTTCACGTACTCCATATTCTTCTTCAAAGGAAGATGATCCTGTTGTGCAAAGACAAGAGGACTACTAAATGCTAGCATCACTATTTGCTCGAAAAAAAGGAAAGGAAATATTTAAAACAACACAGATGAAGCACTTCTCAAGGACAATACCACTTTTTCATGACAGTATCTAAACAGTAGCACAACACCAATAGAGATGACAAAGCTCAATCATATGGATGAAATCAGTGGGCGAGTACCAACCTTTGTCAGGAGGCTTATTGTGTAGAGAATATAGATGAAGCAATTCTCCGGAACCATCTGTTGCAATCTACGGTGGTGGCCATGCTTACTATATACTCCTCGATTAGTTTAATGTTTCCAACATCTTCTTGTGCAGTTCCACTAAAATATATGGTATCTTCAAAGAAGATCCTGTTTGCACAAGTAGAGATAATTACATATTACATTAAGAGTGGCATCAAATCAGTGGCAAAACAATTTCTCGTTCCAGCCATAGCAATAAATTAAGATGCAAAACTATATCATTACTTGTGTCATCACAGTTCCAGTGCTTCATTACAGCACCGGGAGTTGATTTTTGTTTTTCTTCCCCTTGTTCTTCCCCTTCATCACTTGGTTCAATAACAAACAAGCTTCGCCTTCAATGTAAGATTTGGCGTGTCAATTAGGGAGCACAAGTATAGTACTAAACTTAATTTTCTGATGAAAGTGGCAAAATACAGGTCAGCAGTTGTGAAATATCCTCATCTTACCTCAATGGGATATTACGGTGCACATACAGATTGGAAGTCTTGTCTCCATTTGTGCAGTTCACTAAAATCAAGCAACATTATCGTACAAGTAGCACAACATATGAATGCACACTGCAGAATCATGTGAAAGAATGCTAGTACTGACCTCTCATGATGCGGAATTCAAACAACTCACAAGAAGAAGATCTGAACCAAATTCGCCTTAACGGATAGGAAGTAAGATCTCCTCTTGTGCAGTTCCACTAAGATCAAGCAATCAAGCAACGTTGTCGATGTGACATTTTGGTTGAACTGCACAAAACACTCCTAAAACAAAATTGTTTTGTGCAGTGCAACAAAAGGTCACAATGACAACGAGGTGAAGCAGATAACCCTGTTTACACAGAGGTGCAAAGGAAACAATTAGTGGTCAATAACGGTGGATGACACAGAAGCCAACAAAAAGAAGCATCTACCTTATCTAAATGGAAAAGACCGAAAGACATTAGCATTTCTCAAATGGTGGCATTGATTAATATTAACATAGAGATTATATTAACAATAAAATTCGTTAAACATGTAATTTGGTTTTAACTGTGGCATTGCATCAATTTTCCAGCGGCATTATTAGAGGGTGTTTGTTTACAAGGACATTTTGGTGTAGGGACTAAAAAACTCCGTGTCAGTCCCATCTAAACCAAAGAGAAGGGACTTTTAGGGACTAAAAGTGGGCATTTGGGACTAAAGAAAGAAGACCCCGAGGGAGTCTTTTTGGGACTTTTTCCAACAATTGCCCCTGCCATGCATCGCACCTTGTCTCTATTAGTTCATTAATAGGGGTAACATGGTCTTTTAGCATGTCATTTAATAACCTCTAGTCCATGTTTAGTCCCTGGAACCCAGCAGGTAGGGACTAGGGCTTTTTTAACCAAACAGGGCCTTAGATTAACAACAGCTAATGAGTTGCACGGGATAGTGGACGCACCAGCACCATGTGCATCTACCGATGTACTATGGTCATGCACAATCTGTTGCAACAAATAGCAAGCAACCAAGGAGCATATTTGTGTTGGTCCCGGTTTTGTTATCTTTAGACGCCTTTCCCTATGTGAGCGCAGCAAATCTAGTCCTGCTCAAACTCTACAGCCTTGTCCCTTCCTTTCCTTTTTGAACTAGTACTTTCGCCCCTTCCTTTCCTCTTTGAACCACATCCTAGATTTATGCGATACAACTTTCCCCACTACTTTCCCCCATTCCTTTCCTCTTTGAACCACGTCCTAGATTAATGCTATACAACTTTCCCCCTTCATTTCCTCTTTGAACCACGTCCTAGATTCATGCCATATACAACTTTTCCCACTACTTTCCCCCACTCGTTTCCTCTTTGAACCACGTCCTAGATTCATGGTATACATGCAGCTGGAGCAATGCATGTGGAGTAAGTAAATTATACCTTAAGGTTCTTGGGGCGTGGTTCGGTGGGCGACGGGATGGCGGTGAAGAAGAAGGTGTCGGAGGGCCTCCCGCGCTGCCGCTGGGTGGAAAGTGAACAGCTGCGCCGGTAGTCCCTCGCCGACGACGACAGCGTTAAGCCTCCTTCCCTTCCCAGTGGACGGATCCTGCCAGCTCTTTGAGCAGCAGTGAGGGGAGAGAGAGGCCAACTAAGTCTTTTTTAGATCTAGAGAGGGCGAGAGAGTGTGAAGAGAGCAACTACAAGCGCTGAGGCTCCAGCGGGAGAGGGCGAGAGAGTGAGCGAACAGGCTAACCAGCTACACAACCCTCCCGTTATGTTCAACGAGAGGGAAATAATCTTTTATACATTCCTGCATTCATGTGACAAGCATGCCATGTTTTTGTGTGTGTTTGGGAGTTATTGGGATTTCAATCATAATCGTGTCATGTGGCTTTGGTGGTAAGACTATCCACAGTGGTGCAGAAATAATGCAGCCTTAGTCACCTTACCTCTCTCCACGTAGTACATTGGGTCCCACCAGTCAGAGGGTGAAAAAAACAAATTAATAAGAAAAATTAAAAGCGCCAGCGGTGTATCTTACCTCACACATCTCGCTACTGCTCGGGAACACAGTCCAATTGATCCCTCTGTTCGCTCACGTACTATTTTAAGTGAATCCTTATTATAACATGCACACAAATTTTGGCCACTTGTATTCGACTTAAGTCAGTGTGCCACCGTATCTCGTATACTTACTACTCCCTCCGTCTAGGTGTAATAACTCACATTAGAAGGTGCAACAGGTCCAAGGTGTGTGCGTGTGTGTGTGTGTTTAACACCATGTGTGTGTTAGAGAGAGCGACAGATCGACCTACTCCTATAGAGAGATGTTGTGTAGTGTACGATTTTAGCCATGAGAGCCGGTGCATCCTCTCGTTTCCGGGCGTGTCCGGTAGGGACATGCAGACAGCTGCCATGCCCGCTCCTGACCAGCCTGGCCCACCCAAAGCCCCTCCATCGCCCGTGCGCGCTTCCCGCCCGAAACGGTCAGCGCCGCTCCAAAGAATTGGTGCCGCATTCATGCCCGGGTAGAGCGGACGCGACCTCTCACCGACGCAAGAGTGATGGTTGCTTTGTCCGTCCAACTTACTGTTGGGTCTATGTGATTTCACGGCTCATTGGTCTTTATTATTGAGGTGGTAGGACTGCTGGATGTCCCACGCTTTCGGCGAAAGGAGGTGTACTACTACTACTAGATTACAATTTTCTCCATTCTTACAGCGGAGGCGTGCAAGAGCAGTGAAAACACGCAAGCTCAGTGATTACATGGCCCACCTCACACTACTATCACTGTGCGACACCTAACTCTTTACATAGTACTCCCTCCGTTCCTAAATATTACTAGATGAGTCCCCGCGCGTTGGCACGGAACAGCGGTATATCTCTCTGCGCAAAATTATCGATTTCATAGAACAAAAAAACTCTATAACCGCATGAAAAATGTGGTAGACAAACTAAATAAACTCCCATCATCATTTAGATCATCCCACGTAAGGAAAAAAGATCAGCCAACTCTTGAACTCCTACTGCATAATGGGATTATATTTTTCTTTTTGGCATGCTAATTGGACTTAAAAGCTCACTTACATGCATGCTACCGGTGCATGCTTGCATGCAGACATGTTGATGTGATTTAAAACCCACTCACATGCATGTGGCACGGTATTTTTGCATGCTTGCATGTGGCTTACTGCGGAGCCTCTTAACGTCAAGATCAGACGGCTATTATGGACTGATTTACTTCATCTAATGGCTACATCAATTTTGATTACGTGGCTCAAGGAGAGGATAGAGAATTCCTAGTAGTGGGGGCTAGCTATTACTAGTAGATATAAGTGTTTGTAGAGATTCCACTACATACGGAACAAAATGAATGAATCTACACTTAAAATGCATCTATATACATCCGCATGTGGTTCATGATGAAATCTCTACAAAGACTTATATTTAGGAACGGAGGAAGTACTAGTATAGTACGTACTGTAATTTATCAGCGAGATAAATTCGTACAATGCTATGAAGCTTCCAGCTTCTATTACATGTATCTTGCGTCCAAGGTTGCCCGTTGCAACATTTCATCAAATACAAAGGAGACTAACATGCATGCTATTGCATCTCAATGATTGACAGATCATAGCAAATATGTACTCCCTCCGTTCCAAAATAAGTTTCTCAACTTTGTGCAAACTTTAGTACAAAGTTGTACTACTACTAAAGTTGACACTTATTTTGGAACAGAGGCAGCTAAAGAAAAAAACGATCCATGCAGTCCCTAGCCCTTGAACTGTGAACCCTGACCAGGCTTCAATTTGCTGGCAACGTTCGAGCTTCCTAATAAATGAAGTTTGCAACCTTTTGACCATCGGATCATTTTGTGCAGTTTCACCAAAATCGAGATGAGCATCCCTGTGGCAAAGAAATTGAACAAGCGTGATTAGAATAAGATTACTGGGACTAGTTGATGAGACACAAACTCATCACAAATACAGTACGTAGAAGCCAGTAGAGGTATGTGTGGGGCAAAGAAGTAGAGAAATATCCATAGGGAGTGATGTGGGCAGCTGGAGCAGTGGTGCAAGCCGGCTGTAAAGGGAGTTGTACCTGAGGGACGTAGCTCAGCCTTGAGGAGGGCGGCGGGAGGCGACAACTGCCCACGTCGCGGCAGTGAGCAAGGGACGAAGGCAACCTCACCGGCTTTGTGAGAGAGAACGGTGGGGGCCCCTGATCGGGACGAGCCGATAGTGGGTTTTCACCGTCGGCGATGGCCACCGCATCTACACTAAGCATCCACCCCTTCCCCAAGCGGACGTGATCCGCCGGGATGTTAGAGATGTGGCCACAATCGTTTTGTGCGAGAGAGTGTGAAGAGAGCAACCCTAGCAAGCAACCGTGTAGGCTGGCCCGTCCTGATTATGTACTCCTTTTCTCTCCATATGAACCTATCATATTGCGTACGTGCCATTGAAGAAAAAAAAACTTTATTTATAAATGACGCGACACCTACTACTCGTTCTCCTATAACCTTGCGCTTGGCATCTCCAAAATATTGACCTTGTGATTGGCTCTTCACCTCTTCGGGAAGTCGAGCAATAATGGTAGTGCAGTATATATCGTTCTGGCTATATGAGACCGAATGAATTGCTGCATGTCCACCACGTGGGCGAGGGTCGAGGGGCGACGGAGAGTGCTACATACGGAGCAAAATGAGTGGATCTACACTCTAAAATACGTCTATATACATCAGTGTTTGGAGTATGTACTAGTAGTTCATATTGAAATCTACTAAAGGACATATATATTCCAAACAATATGATATAATCTCTATAACCAAGGTAGTAGCGACGAGGAGTAAACGGAGGGAGTTGTAAATTTTTCTCCTCGTCCTGCGAGCCACCGCGCGCATGGGCGAGGGAGCGGGCGTAAGACGTAGTAAGCAAGCTTCATCTCATCCTGCGAGCCACCGCGCCCGTGGGCGGGGGAGACGGCATACTAAGCAAGCTTCTCCTCGTTCTGCGAGTTGACAGGACACATCAAAAGTACTCCAGTGTATAGAGCCTTGCCTCTACGGTAGGCCCCACATGGTTTGCCTCTTTTTTTTAACATAACACGTCAAGTCGGAATTTGTTTGTTCACCCGTGGTAGATGATCCTCCCTCCACCAACTGGACAACTAGTACACGTGCCAAATTACCACGTGAGCTTACTTTTTCGTACAGAAATGAGCTCCACCGTGTACCCGCGCGGGTGTGGTTGGGAAAGAGATGGGAGTACGTGCGCTGTGCATGCACCTCTTCTCTTCGTGCATGTTCCCCACCTACGTGGGTGTGTGTGACAGATACAAACCGCGTTTGTGAGTGTTTTTTGTTTTGGGGTGGGGTGGGTTGGGGGTTGATTTCGTGAATTATTTGTGGGATTATGTGTCGATGACATCTCAAACAAAATTTTGCATGCAATGTGTGTGAAATGGAGGCCTATCCATATCATACATAGAGGGTCGGGCAATCCACGAGAAGAGAGGGAGGGGTCATAGCTATCGATAGAGTTGAAGAGAGGATCAAGGGTGGGTGCAAGATCGATGAAGAGAGCCATCGAAATTGTGTGTGTGTACAAGTCAAAGATATAGGGCGACTGGCCTACCGGAACATTAGAGGGCACACGTCAAGTTTGTGTGTGGCAGGGAAACATGAATAGAGCGCTCGATGTATCGGTGTGTGTGAGGGGGAGGGGGTGGTGGGAGGGGTAGGCAGAGGCCTAACTATAGAGGTAGAACGACTCGTATATGTGTTGAGAAGGAGAGACCCACCTATGTCTTGAGGGAGATCGGTCGACATCCATACACAACTGAAGCACGGGAAATATGATGGGAGAGAGAGGAGAGAGAGAGGGAGGGAGAGGGAGGAAGAGGGGTAGAGTGCTGGATGGGTGATGGAGTTGCTTCTCGAAGATGGTGGGAGAGGCCTACTAGACAAACTAAGGGTGGAACTGCAATGTTATCAATAAGATTGGGGATGTGTTTCTGTGTGTGCCTGTTCGTGATAGATCCGTCGGGACGCATCCATGGATGATGAAGGGGAACCATGTGTTTGGTAAGCAAACCTAACTAGATCGGTAGATCAATTGTTGTTTGTCGAAGGAAGGGAGAGACACAACTAATGAGGTAGATCGCTTGACGTGTGGGTAAAAACGAGTTATAAGGACCTAGCTAGCTATATGTATAGCGAGAGATCGATCGGTGTACGTCCATTTGTTAGAGGCTAATAAGGCCCAGCGAGACGGATAGACAGAGAGAATGGAGCTAGGAGGTGGTGCGAGAGGCCCAACTACTAGCTAGATAGGGGGGGAGTGTGCGGTTGTGAGAGAGCGATGAAAAGAGGGGCGAGAGTTTACATGTGTGTCTGACCATATGAGAGACACGAGGCAAGGACACATAAAGGAGGAGATTGAAGGTGTGTTTGTATGTTGTAGGCAGGCATCGCTGGAGAGGTTTATCGACTGGTGTGTCGGAAAGGAGTTGTGGAGACTCTGGGAGAATGACCTAAAGAAAAAAATGTATGTGCCCGGTGGATAGAATGCTGAGGGAGGGGGAGGGCGAGGAGGGCGTGTGCATGCACGAGAGAAAGTTAGTGGTAGCTACAAAGGTTAGAGGATTGTGTGGGTGTAAGAGACTAACAAAGAGCATAATTTGATATGAAAGCGGATTCATATATTTGAATAGGAGATCATAGTGTTTTAAACATTGCATGCATGAATATAGCGGTGATACACGTGTTGTGCACATGTTATACCATAATGTGATAATGCATGGTGTTTGCAACTCACAGCTAAATGCCGAACAATCTAAACCATACTATACATCAAGCAATCTCACATTTTATTTGAATTTGTGATAATGTGTGGTGTTTGCAGCTTACAACTAAATATCGAACAATCTAAACAATACTATATATCAAACATTCTCACATTTTATTTGAATTTGTGGTAATGTGTGGTGTTTGCAACTCACAACTAAATACTTGTAGGCGTAGGGGCGGGGCACCATACATAATGTGATAAACACATTATACATATGAGACATGGTTTAGATTATGAAGATCTAGCTAGAGCTAGAAATGTAATGTGATTTGAAATCAAAATAAAGTGGATTCAAAAAATCTAGTTCGAGTTCATATAGTACACATAGTTCATATGTAACTCGAGACTAATCATGTGGTGTGCTGTGAAGATAATACACAAACGGTGGTTTAACTTGACAATAATGATGATTGTAGATCTTATTAAAACAGAGAAACGAATTCAAATGCTTTGACTTCACAACAATCATTACTATAGATCTTATTCAAGTAGAGAAACGAATTCAAATTTAGTTCATATTGAAGCGGTAGTATATATGTTTGGAATGCACTAAAACGTTCATTTGAGTAGTAGGTTGCATGCATTATACATGTAGCGAAATATTTTAATTGAACATAACATGAATTCGAAGTTTTGAATGACATTTGTAGGGCGCATTGATTTGGTACAGTACACATTAGGCTTGTCCGGAAATTTCAACCCGCGCCTTGTTAGCCCGAAATATTTAAGATATATCTTTGTATCGTTGTGCTCCGACAACTCCCTCCATCTCAACCCGTGCCTTGCTATTCCAAAATTACAACGCGCACGAAAACTCCCACCTCCTGTGAAATCCCGACACGTGAAATGCCCGTGGTACCCCTGAACCGAAAGAACCGCCTCAAATCGGTGGGGGTACTTTCGTAACTTACCCCACACTTCGGACAAGCACGTCTCTAAGCCATGGTTCCCCACTGCCATCCCATCCGCACACCCATTCATACACCGAGGCCGCGAAAAGCCCCAACGAAACCCCACACCCTGCTCCGTCCGCCACCCAGCTGGAGCCTCTTCCCCGACGATGTCGTCCACAACAACACCTCGACGTCCCTCATCCACCGTACCGGATGAGGATCCCTCGTCGATCTCATCGTCCCACCGGTTCAGCCACCCCGTCCTCCACCTCCAAGGAGCTGCCCCGATGTTCCCCTCGTCTTTCGCGCCACCTCCATTCCCACAGCATCGTCTTCACCTGCACCAGCGGAAGAGCATCATCATCACCGTTTCCTCGGATGAAGCTGCGGCCTAATCGGCGCCACCAAAGAGGTTGTACACTAATCGCCACATTTTCTTCTTGATTCGATCTCACGGTGTTGCCGGCGCTCGGTCCCGAGCCGACACGGCGCGGCTCCATCCACGGCGGCGTCGCCGGCCACTTCCTCCACGGCGTCGCTCACTCGGCGGTGACGTCCACATCAGTAGAACCTGCTGCTGCTTTAGCTCTCGCTCATGTTGTTGCTCTGCTCTTGCTCTCGGTCCCCTGCCTGGTCTGCTCTTGCTATTGCTCTTGCTCACGCTGCTGCTCTCGCTCTTGCTCTTGCTTGCGATGCTGCTCCGATTTAGGTATACTTCACTCCGATGCCGTCAGGGTGAAGGAAGAACCAGCCGCAGCAGGGAGGGGGGATCGCCAGAGAGGTACCCCACTATCTATATTAGGGTTCAGGATGGGGGCGATGGTCGCCGACGGTGGCGGGGCGTTGGCGGGGCGGTGGCGTGGGGAT